>NW_006437736.1:6366634-6400487 GCF_000325575.1 Pteropus alecto | reverse complement strand
TAATCTCAATATGAGACACAAAGAAAGCCTGTGGTGGATTGACCCTTTTTTCTCTCTTAGTTTAGAATTCTCTGAAAGCAGACCCCAAATCAGAGACTTGAGAGCAGGTGATTACAGAAAACATAAGGTTAGAGATGGAATTATGTCCCCAAAATTTATATGTCGAAGTCCTGACTTTGGGAATGTATTTGAAAATGGGGCATTTAAAGAGGTAATTATGGTAAAATGAGGTCAGATGGAAGACCCTTAATTCAAAATAACTGGTGTCCCCATAAGAAGAGAAGGTTAAGCACAGACATGTGTATACACAGAGAAAAATCTATGTGAAGACACAGCAGCAAGGTGGCCATCTGCAAGTCAAGAAGAGAGACCTCAGATGAACCCAAACCTGTTGTCGCCTTAATCTTAGACTTCCAGAGTCCAAAACTATGAGAAAATACGTTTCTGTTGTTTATGCAACCTAGTCTGGGGTATTTTGTTATGGCAGCCCTAGAAAATTAAGACAGTAAGTCTTAATTTTTCCATTATAGGCACCTAGGGTTCAATCTTGGATTTGTCTATCCCTTATTGGTTAAGGGTTGCTTAAGCCAAGCAGTGTTTCCACTGAATTGATTCAGGGATAGGTACTTAACCTGAACAGATCTAGTGAGGGGGAAAAAAAAAAAAAAAAAAGATGTTTCACAGAGTTTGAGGGAGAGGAAATCTTTTCTTTCACTCAATTTGGTGGTGATTTGATGTGAGTTCTGGAGACACGGCAGCCATCTTGCTACCATGAGAGGTATTAAACCCTTAGCAAGCTGCTTGGTGCTTCTATTTTTCTCTTTCTAGTAAGAATATCCTGAATATTTTTTTTGGAAATCTATCCCTCTCATCTATGTGTCTTGGGTGGAATCAATCTCATCCTTGTCTCCAGATGAAATTGAGTTGAGTTTTCTATCACTTGACAAGGAGGACTCCAAATTAATACAGAAATCAAAAGATAGAGTAAGAAATATAAGAGAAAGACAAGTTCTTGACTTCTTTACTTTCTCAATTTGGTCCAGAACTTAGACAGTAAAAAAAAAAAAAAGATATTTATTGGGTCCCTGGAAAAGCTACTAAGAAAATGTTAATTTTAGTTATGATTGAAGCTAAGCAGGTTAACTTTATCAAAATTGGTGGATATTTGAGCAGTTAAAGCTCATAATTACTTTTAAAGGAGTTTCTTCTCCAGGTTAATTAGAAGCCAATTAGTTTGCTCACATCCTTTCCTGAAATTGAAATGGAAGTTTAACTTTTCACATGGAAACCCTTCTCAGGATAAGCACTCATAAATGAGAAATCACCAATAGCAATACTGAAGTACAACAACAGATCAAATTTCCCAAATATACAAGCACGAAAAATCTCACACCAAGTAGTATACTATAGTGACAAAGGAAAGAGTATGGTTGCTTCATTTTGGTAACTCTCAACTTTGGGTTATAGCACAGATAAGTGTAACCAAATGTTGACTGATGATTGAGATATATTCTCAGAAAAGATGAGTATCCAACCTTTTAGGTTGGAGAACAGCAAAGAGCTGACTGGGGATGAGGGAAGGGAAGAGCAGGAACTTCCTTTTAGTAGAAAGGACATAATTGGGGAAAAGCCCAGCCTCAGGACCAGCTCACCTTTCCCCTAGAAACTACAGCATTGGTGATGGAATCACTCCTTCAGCTGGTAAAACCAGACAGATGTCCAACTATGAAGGCACAGCTCCAGCCTCCACCATCTTCAATTCATGCCTATGTTCTTGGCCCTGGGAGATGCATAGGGAAAAGGGGAATTAGCAGTTTGGAATATGTTAGGGTCAAATGGCCTTACTAATGTCAAATGAGATGGCTCTAAGGAACTGCTGGGAGGCATTGCCCTAACTGACATAGGTTATGGATAAATCCTAAGACTCTCAACTTCCCTTAATAATCCCATTATAAAAACATCAATCCCTTTAGAATCTGTTCATTTCTCCAGATTATATCTGACAGATTTTCTTTGCTTCCTCCTCCTAAAAGTTCTTTTTTATTTCCCTTTTAACCATTCTAATGATCATGTCTCCTAAAAAGAAATTTCAACTTTAAAAACTTTTCTGAATTTGAATGGCATTTGTACATCCTTGCAGGTCGATTTCTCTTTTCTGCTTAAATAATTAGTACCATTTCCTTATGGATTTGATGATTAAAACTAAATAAACTAAGGTTAAAATAAAGATAAATTGATCTCTTCTCGAAGAAAATCTTTTCTCTTTTCAGATACTCAAAACGTCTTTGAGGAAAAAGTGAAGGAGTTGTTAATGGGAAGGGGCTTCTAGAATACTGGCAGTGCTCTATTTTTAGAACTGGGTGGTAGTTACACACATATCGTCTACAATAATTCATTACGTTGTACATTCACTTTTTCGGATCTTTTCTCTGAGTGTTATACATCACGCACACGATTGCAAGGTGAGTTTTATTTCTTTGAGAGGGAAGAACAAATTTATTTCTTATTTAAATGAAGTGTAATATTTGAAAAGTTCCTCTTAGTTTCGTTCGTTTTTATCCCTTTTCCACAGCTCTTATTTTGCTGTGACACATATACCTCTTAGCCAGTTATGTTGGGAACTTCACATTCATCAGCCATGTTCTGATGGTTCTGAAATTTTCTGTGTACAGAAATACTTCTATCAGGTCTGCATAGCCGAAACCACTGCCTCATAGTGTCACTGAACGGAACAAGAGACATCTAACTTCCTCATACTAATATGAGGAAACTGAAGGCTGCTAGAAATCGCATACTGTGCATTCAAGCAGTCTGGATATTTATCTTTCCCCACCTCACCGATAAAAAAGCTTAGCTCTGTGACATGCAATGTCCCAGTCAGAGGTAACTCTATCCACCTGGGTCCCAGCACAGAATACAGTTGACCCATGATGGACACTGTGTTGGTCAACTCAGGCTGCATTAACAAACACCATATGGTGGGTGGCTTAAACAACAAACATATTTTCCTTACAGTTCTAGTGGCTGGGAAGTCCAAGATCAAGGTGCTGGCATATTCAGTGTCTGGTGAGAGCTCTCTTTCTGGTTTGCAGATGACTGTCTTCTGGTTGCATCCTCACATGGCAAAGAGAGAGTGAGACCCCTGGTCCCTTTAATCCCCTTATAAAGTAAGTTCACCAATTCCATCATGGGGGTTTCACCCTCATGACTTCATCTAAACCTAATTACCTCCCAATAGTGCACCTCCAAATATCATCACATCAGAGATTAGGACCACAACATACAAATTTGGGGGGACACAAACATTCAACCCATAGCAAACACATAGCATGGCCAAGAAATCAGGCTTTGTTATTGTAAATCCCTGAAATTTTAGAGATATTTGTTACTGAAACATAACCCAGACCTAGCAAGGGGTCCTGAAATCCTTACCACCTCATGAAAATACCTGAGCTATTGCACAGATTCTCATGCAATATACTTTTCAGAAGCCACGTAGCCTCCCTTTATTTATATGTTGAAATGCTTGTGCACACATACACAGACATAATAGCCATTGCTGATAAACAGACACCACTTCCAAGTTAAGCTTTTCTGGATAAAAGAAAAAATAACACCCAAGAGGAGAAAAATTTATATAAAATGACAGCCATGGATTTCATCTTACTTAAAAACACTCTGCTTTGAAGAACTCATCATAGCTCCTCTGCAAGCAAGCTGCGAAATTTCGATTAAACTACGTTTCTTGTCCCCACACCTGAAAATGGTCTGTGACTGCTGTATAAAGCCAGAGCTTGCCTTTTCATCTGGGTCTATCACATAAAACAGTTCCTGGCACATCTTCTCGAATATCTAGTGTTCACCACCACAAGGACAATATACAAAGGCTAAAGAAAGGAGAGAGATTTTCATCCCTGGTACTCATAGGCAAGCTTAATAGAGAATGAAAGAAATAAATGCTCATGGGCTACATTTTAACTTGCTTGAACTCCAGGAGACAGCTGGAAAAACTTGATCAAATCAAATCTTCAGAGACTGAGACTCGGACGCATCAGGACAGCGTGGCAAAGCTTTTGTTTCAGCCGAATCCAGCCCTTATCACCTCATTCTGTTGCTCATACTTCCTTAGTCCACCCACAAATCCTCCAGGGTTTATTGCAAATGTAGCAAGCTTGCTGGAAATAATGGTACAAGCAAAGAGGCTAGTCGGCTATCGACTCCAAGCTCTGGGTAATACCAATGGGAAATTATTTGCACAAAAGGTGCGCTGGGCTGACAAATGAAGAGAGGGCTGGCCCATTGAAGATGCTAGGACTTAGACAAAGCTAACAAACTAATACCAAGCCACTAGCTTTATCTGATTACATTCTGGGGCTGATGGCTCCCCATTCCCCTCCTTTGGGCCTCCCCCACCCACCACAGTTTGGTGTGAAAGACACAGGTTGCTTTCTTTAGTGTGCAGTATACCATGAAATAGTAATCTAGAGAACTACTATGTTTATATATACCACAAAATGTTCTTATGCTCCACAAAAAACAATTTTCAGACCTGCCATAAATTTGTTTTTACATTATTGACCAAAGAGAAATATTACAGTTAGAAGAAAGCATGAAATTATGACAAAGGGAATTTAACGCTGATTTTTTTTTTTTTTTTTTTTTTTTACCCAGAAAGAGTAATATTATTTTGGCCTTATCTCAGACACATTTTTCTTGGACTCTGGTCAGACTCGATTTAGGAAATCACTCAGAACAATAGCAATTTCATTCTCTACACATGCTTTTGCAAAAGAAAATGTTTTTATTTGCCCACTTTAATCTTTGAGCAGGCCCATTTTGGGGTAACTTCTTGCATTCACGTTTGTTATTTTTACTCTCTATGCTCTCACTCCAAGCAGGTGGCAATGCTGGATTCTGTGTGATGTTAAACGGGCTTAGTGTTCCTCCTTAGAAAAGCTCTCAGCTCTTAAAGTGAGGAAGAATTATCCTCGTGGACAGAGTTTCTCCTTTTTTCTAATCTCATTTTCACAGAAACAAAGTGAAATTCTTTTATCTGAGCCCCAAGTGACTGTTAATTCTTCCAATTGATTTAGTCAAGATGGACTGTTCCTTTCCACAGAGTTTTCCTCAAGTTTGATAATAAGCAGAGTAAAATGGCTAAACTATGAAATTTGAAGATTCTTAATACAATTCTCATGTGGTTTTTGTGGCGAGAGGTTACCTATAGAATGTGAAAGTTGATTTCAAATATGAACTTTCTTCAAAATGTACTCAATACATTGGTATTATATGTAATGCTGCAGCTTCAATGATTTGTAATAAAATATATTTGAAAAGGCAGGTATTTACCTCATTCAGAAATACAAAAATTCCTTAAAATTTTAATAGTTTCCAATTCATTCATTCCCTTAGGTGGAATGATACTCAGTATATATCCATATATCCATTCTATGTCTTAATTCCAACATGGAGACAGAGCAGAGAAGAAAAGACTCTTTGATAGTTAAAAAATATGTAATTCATTAGAAAGCTGTGTATGTAAGCGCCTCTCCACCAAAGTTTCTTTCTCTGGTCTCCCTGTTAGCTTATGTGACACAATCCTTGGCACATAAGATTAATAAAAGATGATTTGCAGGACATTAAAATTCTACCAGTGTCATCTATTTTCAAAATGTTCTGAATCTGACTCATCGCCAAACAGCAGACAGTACCGAGTCACAGAATTGGGACCGTTTTTCAAAGGCGAGGTCTCGGAGAGCCATCTCTGGAGAAACTCTCATTCTTAAAATGACCTCCTAGCAGATTTGAGGGGCTCGACCTCTCATCCGTCCCGGTGACCCCTTCGCGCTGCTCTTCCTCGTCGCGCATGGCCAGTCAGCCCCACGGGTCCGGCTTACGCCTTTAGTTTCGTAACCACACTTCTAAATGGGGGCATGGAGAGAAGTGTTTCTGTTTTTGAGTTTTACTAATCTTCCCATCGATTTCTTTCTCAATGACATTGAAATTTGCTTTTCACGAAGAACAGTGGACACATTGTTTAAGGAGATAAATACAAAAAGTGTGTTTAAACAGAACCCAGCAGTTTCCTGCCCACTCTGTAAAAACAACCCCTTCCTGATCTCTTAGCTAAGAGACCATATTTCTTCCATATTTCTCAACAACAAGCTTCTGCTCCTCTGTCAATTTTGGGCAATTTTCTATTGTCTTCCTAATGTAAGAGATGACAATCTATTACTTTTACATTCCTCCTTTCTTTCTTCTCCATTTTTTTCCAAGTTATAGTCATATCACAATTTTTGCTTAAATGAATATCAAATATTCACATTATTATATCTAGGTAAATATTGTTCTGTACTAAGTCAAGTCGTGAGCTATATTTTCCCCCTTGCCCAACTTTTACCTTGACTCAACCACCTCATTTTCCATTTGCATAATTTTCTGTACTTAGATATTTGTGATTCTTCACAACCTCACCAACTAAACCATAAATCCTTTCTCAATATTATTTTTCACCCAGCCAGACACTTAGTCCAGGTTATATGGAAAGTACATGTTTAACTTTAGAAGAAAATTGTCAAATTCTTCACCAAAATGACTGTACCATTATGTATTACTACCAGCAATATATGACGGCTTCGCTTGTTCACCAACACTTGGTAGTGTCAGTCTTTTTACTCTAAACATTCTAGTGAAATTACAGTGGTATCCTATTGTAGTTTTACTTTAGTATTTTTCTGATCACTGAGCATCTCTTCATGTGCTCATTGGCCATCCATTTATCATTTTTTGTGAAATGTCTGTTCAAATTGTTTGCCCATTTTTTTATGAGTGTTTGTCTTCTTATTATTTGTTTTAATCCGTTATTTATATATGTTGGATATAAGCCGGCCTCTAAGTTGTGCTCTAATGTTTCCCATTTCCTGGAATTCATAACTTCGTGTAATCCCCTCCCAAGCTATAACAGGATTAGCATATGGCAGAAGTGATGGTACGTGTATTAGTCAGCTACGGCTGACTAAGACTGAGTGTTGTTTAAGACTGAGTGTCTTAAACAACAGAAATTAATTTTCTCACAGTTCTAGAGGCTGGAAATCCGAGATCGGAGTACCAGTATAGTCAGATTCCAGTGAGAGTTTTCTTCTTGGCTTGAAGATGGCTGCCTCTCATTATGTATAACTATGACCTTCCCTTGGTGCATGAGTGTGGAAAGATAGCTTGCTTTCTTTCTTTTTCTTACAAGGCCTCCAGTCCTATTGCATTAGGACCCCTCCCTTAAGACCTCATTTAATCTTAATTACCTCCTAAAAGCCTTATCTCCAAATACAGTCACATTGGGAGTTAGAGTTCCAACATATGAATTTGGGGTGGTGACATAATTTATTCCATAGCAGTGTGTCACTATTAAGATTAAGTTTTGAAAATTGTCTTTCCTCTTAGGTTTCATCTCTCTTAAATTACTTGTTCTGAGAGAAGCCAGCTATCAGGCAGCTTATAAAGATGCCCTCAGCCTATGAAGTACTAAGGACTGAAGATCTCTAGTCAACAGCCAGTAAGGAACTGAGACCTTCCATCAACCATGTGAATGAGCTGGGAAGTCAATTCTCCAGCCTTGAGAGGACTGCAGTCTGAGGACAGCTTAACTGCAATCTTGTGAAGGTCCCTGAGCCAGAACAACTCAGCTAAAGCATCCCTAGATTCCCAAACCTCAGGAATAGTGTGAGATAGTAAATGTTTATGGTTTTAAGTTGCTAAGTGTTTAGAATAATTTGTTACACTGGAATAGGTAACTAATATAGCAGCCCTTTATCAGATACATGTTTTTCATGTATTTTTCTCAGTCCATGCTTGCCTTTTTGCTTCCTTAACTGTGTCTTTTGTATTTTCTTTTAATTTATAAAGCACATTTTATAACTGTTTTCTTTCACAGAGCATACTTTACGATATAGTATATGTACTTACTATACCTGTTTAAGAATTTTTTTCCTATAATCTACTGTCTCAAAGATTTTCTCCTATATTTTTGTCTAGTTTTAACTCCTACAATTAAGCATTTGATTTATTTTGAATTGAATTTTGTGCATGGTATGATGTAAGGGTTAATGTTTATTATACTTATTTTTCCATACAGGTAACTTTTTCTCCATAAGTTCCTTGGAAAGTTTGACCATATGGTGTGCATCTGTTTCTGGACTCTATTCTGTTCTTATCTATATGTCTGGCCTTATGCCAATACCACACTGTCTTGATTACTCTAGCTCCACACTCTGCCTTGAAATCAGGTAGCACAAGCCCTCCAACCTGTGCTTTTCAAGATTGTTTTGGCTAGTCAAAAAACCTTGCTTTTCTTATACATTTTGGAATCAACCTGTCAATTAATTAAAATTAAAAAAAAGCATGCTAAAGTTATGATTTGGATTGCTTTTCATCTGTATATCAATCTGAGGAGAATTGCCATCTTAATGGCATTGGGTTTTTTAATCCATGAACATAGTGTATCCCTCTATTTTTTAGATCTTTTAAAATTTCCCTTTGATATGGTTTAGAGTTTTAAGTGTTTAAGTAAGAGACTTTATTTTAAAACATAATTTCAATATCATGATTATCCACCAATTTAATAATCATTTCTTAATATCATCAAATATCTGACCTGTGTTCATATTTATTTACTTTATAACTGTGCTTCTTTACCATTTATTTTTTCAAACTAGGGCCCAAAGGTGGTCTATACAATATAATAGGTTGATAGATTTCTTTTCTCCTTTAATTTTATGCCCTTCCTTTATCTTTTTTTTTTATAATATTTTTAATGTTGTCAAAGGAATAGAGTGTTTTGCTCTGTAATGTCTCAAATAGTTTTGAGACTGAGTTTTGCTGACTATATCTGTCCAGTGTGGTTGAATGTGTTCCTCAGTCCTCTATATTTCTTTTAAATTTGTTGACTAGACTTAGGTTCAGTTTTGGAGAAGAGGACAAGACTAGTTCATGAATGGTGTTGTACGTATCCATCCAAAGGTACACAATGTCTGACTGTCTCTTTTTATGATGTTAGCAGCCACCAACAAACATTCCCTATATCTTTTAAATCATTCAAGGGTAAGAAATGCTAAGATGCTGATTCTACTACTTTGTCTTCATTTATTAGGTGAAATACTTTTGTATAGTAAAATACTTGACATTGGCATCTATTTGGCTATCCTGAAATAGATTATGTATAATTTTTATAAGCATCCTCCTGATTTTCATTGGTCCCATATATGTTTGTAGGTCTTTGGTAACCATTGATATTGATATGTATATATATATTGACATACAAACTTATACATACATATATTTTATAATTAAGAAATCCATATTTTTTGATAAAGATATTAAAGTTATATAATAGTGAAAAGACTATGCACACTGTGTATGTTTTCACCAAATTTCAGGATAAGTCACAATTTAAGATTTAAAAAAAAAGGTTTTGACCACCCTCAAGGCAATGTTGCTCAAATAACTGAAGTAACTTTAGGCCTGCTAGGTGCCAAGTACAATGTTAAGTGTTTTACATAAAAGATCTTGTTTTATCCTCTGAACAATAGTATAACACTACTCTCATTCCCAGAGAAAACTGATGCACAGAGAATTACTTGTCTAAGTTCCAGTAGGTGGTGGAGCCAGGATTGGAACCTAGGAGATCTAACTCCAGAACCCATTCAAAGCTATCTATGCTGTTCTAGTCCAGATGGTGAAGTAGGTAAATGCTATGCTCGCCTCCTCTCTCAACCACATCATAATTACAATTAAATTATAGAACAACCATCATTGGGAGCCACCTGAGGTCTGGCTGAACAGAAGTCCTACAACTAGTCCTACAACGTACATCAGAGGCTACCTCAAGACTGGTAGGAAGGGCAGAGACTTGAAATGGGCTGGTCCCAAACCTGTGCGTGATGGTTAAAATTCAGGAACAATACTTGACTGCAGAGGTCTTCCCTAGGAGCAAGGGGTCCCAGCCACACACTGGACTCCCCAGCCCAGGGTTCCAGTGCCAGGAAGAGAAGTCCCCACAACCTCTAGCAGTGAAAACCAGAAGAGATTGTGGCTGAGACAGAGGGCTGCAGGTGTCTCAGGCTTTCCTCTTAAAGGGCCCACACACAGACTTACCTATTGACGGACTCACTCACTCTGAGTTTCAGTGCCGGGGCAGCAGTTCGAAAGAAACCAGGAACACAGAGAGAGAAACTTAGTTGTCTGGCTCCAAGGTGAGGGCTGGAGGGGCAGCTTTCTCCCAGAGAGAAGTGCTGGCAGAATCCAATGTTCCTTTGTTGAGCCCTCCCTCTTGCCAGCATGCAGATGCAGGGGGCAGCCATATTTGAATCTCCATCAACCTGGCTAACACTAGTTGCTCTGCTCAAGAGATTCCCTGATACCTCACCCCAAATTATGGGCCCATGCAAGCTGCTTTCAGTAGTTTTTTCCATACAAATGGCCTGTCTTGGCTCATGCTGAGGACTTTCATAAAATCTCTTAAGGATTCACAGAACCCAAAAAGCAGCATCTGGCCTCAGTGTGCCTAGTACCTTTTGCTGAGCAGCCTAAGCCTGGCACTAGTGGCAGTCAGCCTCAGTTCCCAGGTTGTCCTCTCGAGACACCTCTAAGCCCAGCACAGGTGGCTGCCATCTGTGGATTGCTTGGTGACTCTTGCCAGGTGGCTCCGGGCTGTGCAAGGCTGTGGCTGAACTTGGCCTGAGACTAAGGCCCCTCCCAGGAGGCCCTTGAGCTGGCACCAGCTTTGACCAAAGGCAGAATGCAACCCAGGGCTGAAGAAGACACACCCAGAGGGCAGACTGGGCAGGCACCCGAGCCCTGCTAAACTAAATCCTGATCCATAGGGTCAGACCCTCACCAGCCAGTTCTCACAACCAATTAGCCCGAGAGTCAATCCCTCCCACTGACATGTAAACAGCAACCAAGTTTCAACTACAACAGGAGGGCACACACAACCCATACAAGAGCACCCAGCTCAGGTGACCAGGGAAGACTGCACCACTGGGACCCACAGGACACCTACTACGTAAGGCCACTCTACCAAGATGCAGAGACTTAGGAGCTCTACTAATACTTAAAGCAAACACACGAAGGCAGCTAAAACAGGAAGACAAAGAAGCATGTCTCAAATAACAGAACAGAACAATGCTCCAGAAAAAGAACTAAAGAAAATGGAGATAAGCAATCTACCAGATGCAGAGTTTAAAACACTGGTTATGAGGATAGACATACAACCCCAGGAAGCACAGAGAGTCCTAAATAAGATGAACTCAAAGAGGCCCACACCAAGATACATCATAATTAAAATGCCAGAGCTTAAAGACAGAGAATCTTAAAAGCTGCAAGAGAAAAGCATCTAGTTATCCACAAGTGAGCTCCCAGAAGACTGTCAGCTGATTTCTCAACAGAAGCTTTGCAGGCTAGAAGGGATTGGCACTAATATGCAAAGTGATGAAAAGCAAGGACCTACAACCAAGATTACTGTACCCAGCAAAGTTAGCATTTAAAATCAAAGGACAGATCAAGAGCTTCCCAGACAAGAAAAAGCTAAAGGAGTTCATCACCATCAAACTAGTATTACAAAAAAAAAAAAAGTTGAAAAAAAAATGTCAAAAATACAAATATTAAAATGATAATAATGACATATCTATCAACAATTATTTCAAATTAAAAAGAATTAAATGCTGCAATCAAAACATAGCGTGGCTGAATGGATAAGAAAACAAGACCCCTACATATGCTGCCTGCAAGAGACTCACTTCAAATCAAAAGATACACACAGACAAAGTAAAGATATTTCATAAAAATGAAAAAAAAAAAACCCCACAACTCTGGGGTAGCAATACTTATAACAGACAAAATAGACTTTAAAACAAAGTCTATAACAAGAGACAAAAAAGGACCCAGTAATCCCACTTTCTGAATATTTATCTGAAGAAACCCAAAACACTAATTCAAAAAGACATATGCATCCATATGTTCATTACAGCATTATTTATGATAGACAAGATATGGAGGCAAACTGGGTGTTCACCAATGGATGAATGGATAAAGAAGAGGTGCTACATATATACAATGGACTATTACTCAGTTGTAAGAAAAACCAAAAGGATGAAATCTTGCCATCTACAACAACATAGATAGACCTAGAGGGTATAGTGCTGGGTGGAGTAAGTCAGACAGAGAAAGACAAATGCCATATTTTCACTTACATGTGGTAGCTATGGAGCAAATGACAACAACAACAACAACAACAACAAAAAAAAACACAAAAAAACAGATACAAACTTGGATAAAGAGAACATTTTGAGGGTTGCCAGATGGGAATGGGGTTTGAGGGTGTGTGAAAGAGAGGAAGGGATTCATATGTACAAATTGATAGTTACAAAATAGTCATGGGAATGTAAAGTATAGCATAAAGAATATAGTCCATAATATTGTAATAACTATGGTGTCAGATGGGTACTAGATTTATCAAGGGGATCACTTTGTAACTTATGTAAATGTCTAATCCCATGTTGTACACATAAAACTAATATAACATTACATGTCAAGTATAATCGAAAATTTTCAAATATTATTTTTAAAAATATATCCTTGCTTATAATTATACAGAATCTTTAAAAATATCTATTTACTAAAAAGAGGTTCAGCAACTTGCCCCAAACGACTAGCTAGATCCTGGAAAGGATTTGATTCATTTGGGAACACGCATTTGTATGTTCAAATGGAAGTTTGGATGTCTAAAGCATATGTGCTCTAACCTGACAAAGCAGATGGCCTCAGTGACAGTGAAATGGAAGTCATCCTTCAAAGACTCATCAGCACTTCTGCCTCTCCCCATCGTCTTCATGTGGTTGTGCTATCTTCATAGATTCCTCCCAGAGCTTTAACACACTGGTGTGAAAAATGAAAGTGAAGAATCAAAGAAGAAAAATGTCAAGAGGAATCTAAGGAGCTGTGAAAAACTCACCCAGAAAGTTTCAGATTGCTGAAATTCTCCTGGTTCATTTTCGACAGTGGAATATGAGTCGTACAGCTTTCCTTTCCCTGTCCCTGCAATTGTGAACAGGACTCTGGTCTAGAGCCAGACTACAAAATTTCATATCTCGTTTTCCACGGGCTAGTTTACAACACATGAGCCAACAGAAGGTAGACTAGTTAATTTTTCAGTCCTGTCCATTTGCCAGTGATCAGATGAGAGGATAATGATGATAACAATGACAGTGGTAATGAACACTTACGAAGCACTTCCTCAACAGGGCTCGGCACTGTCTTAAGTATTTATATGTAATATCTTATTGAACACTCAGGTGACTTCAGTCACACAACTGGTAAACCATAGTACTTGAACTTGGACCCACACAGTTTGACTGAGAAACCTGTGCTCTGAATAATTACACCAGCACTGTCGTGACTAGATACTCAGACTTTAGCATATTCAGAATATTAATCCTCCCTGATACCACAGAACATAAATAGAAAATCACATTGTACAATCCATTGGTACAAATCTGTAGTCTCTTTCTCTTTTACTTTTTTGTCCTTTAGGGATGCCTTAGGGGCTTATTGAAGGTACTTCATGAAGGCTTGGTGAATGAAATCTAACTTTGTGAGTGAGAAACCACAGGATACAACAACAATCTAAACATTCCTTTTTCTAAAATACTGACAAATGCAGCTGCTACTGACTAGGTCCTGCTTCATTTCAGCACTAACAGCTCAGTTTCTCCCATACAAAGATCTAGTTTACCTAGTAAGTGGTATTCTATATTTAACAAACTAGACTGACAAACTGTTAGTCAAAAAAAATAAAGCATCCTGATTAATAAGACTGCTGATGTAAAAACATATCAAAATTAAGCCCACAGAAGAGTAGATCCTCCTCAGGCAAGACATCTTAAGATGGAGCATCCACATTGCCATTTTTGTTTAAGGAAACAACTGCCATCGTAAAGCAACACCACTGAAGACCCTGAGACACCTGCTCCTACTGACTCTCCGGAAATGCTTATCCACTCTTTCTGTGCATCTCAGCAAGGCCGGTCACTGGAGAGAAGGGGTTCTTGTTCATGCCACACACACCCGTCAACTCTGACCTCTCATCTTTCTCAGACCAAGCCTCACCAAAACTGCCTAAAAAAAAGGTTTCCTTTTCTGTCAGGAACGATTAACTTAATGGATGAGTCATAGCCACTGATCAATTAAAAAGCTATAATCCCTGAAGATCTATTCTCTTTTCATCTCTCTCTGTCCAACCACTGCCCACAAAAGGCAGTAATCTTGGATAAGTGTGTCTGTAGAACCCATTGTCCTTCAAGTCCTGCCTACAGGCCTGGGTTTCAGGGCTGGTGGCGCAGAGAGCAAGCTGCCCGTTCAGCTGCCTAAAGGAGTGCCCCTCCAAGCAAGCTCTCTGCACCACCACAAAGCTGATGTTTTCATGTCTACTCTGGATCAAGATGAAAATGCCCCAGCCCTGGAACACAGAGCTCAATGGAGAAATGGAAAATAGAGTTTTTGAACATGTTGGATGGGGAAAAAAGACCAACCTGGCACCAGAACTATCTCCACTGAAAATTTCTAAACTTGTTAAGAAGACAAATATCTCAACAGCCTTCCTCTGAGAGAGGAGAGAATAAACAGTTAGTTCTTCCATAACACCTGTTATGGACTGAATTGTGCCCCCATCCACGATTCACATGTGGAAGTCCTAACCCCCAGTACCTCAGAATATAACTGTATTTTGAGATAAGGTCTTTAAAGAGATAATTAAGTTAAATGATGTCCTTATAAGAAAAAATTTGGATACAGACATATAAGCACATAGAGGTAAGACTATGTGAAAACGGAGAGAAGACAGCCATCTACAAGACAAGGAAGGGGGCCTCAGTTGAAAACAACCCTGCCAATACCTTTGTCTTAAAATTCTAGCCTCCAGAACTGTTGTTATTCAATTAAACTGTTGTTTAATTAAGCCACCTAGTCTGTGGTACTTTGTTACGGCAGACCTAGCAAACCACCACCTACCAAAGTGGTAAAAATGGTGTTGAATTAATCTCTTGATGGGAGAATTCTCCCAATTATGCTTAAGTTCACAGATCATGCACTCTGGGTCACAAGCACAGCTTCACTGGCATCTTGGCCAAAAAAAAAAAAAAGACAATTTTCTGTCTCTCCTTCTTCCTCCTGATCTGGGCCTTTGCTATGGTCTTTGGTGAGACTACTATTGGATTTTAGAAACGTGATTCTTTCTGAGGTAACAGCTGCTCTTGCATTTATACAAAAAAAAAAAGTTCTACCTACTGTTATTTCTAATTTCCCTTGTACTTGAACTTGTTCCCTCATAGAAGCAACAAAACCTCCTTAGTGGCTCCTCTGTCCAGATCACTCTTCTCCAGAACCCAACTGTCTCAAGTCAAATGTCACTTCCTCAAAGACACCTGCTCCAACCCCCAAGATGAGATTAGGCACCTCTGTTAAACAATCTCATTGCACCTTTTATTTTCCTTCATGGGCCTTTTGACAATTGGAATTAACTGCTTGTGAATGTAATTACTTTTCAAACGTCTTTCCTAGTAGACCATCATCTTCATGGACTGTGTCTATTTTACTCTGTTTGTATACACAGGACCTAGCCTGGTTCCCAGCACATAGTAGGTCCTCAAGACATAGTTGTTAAAAGCATAAATAAACCAACCCTACCAGATTAAAATTATATATCTATAATTTGCTCTTGGACTCAATTTTACTCAAGGCTAAAAAATTCGGGTAAGAGCAGAATTTTCTTGACATTCGAAGGAAGAGCTCAGAGATGATTTCATTTAGGGTAGCCAGATAACACACAGGATGCCCAGTTAAATGTAAATTTCGGATAAACAATGAATAGTTTTTAGAGTAAGTATGTCCCAAATATTACATAATCAGTACTTGTTGTTTATCTAAATTTCACCTTCAACTGAACATCATATGTTGTTATTTGCTAAACCCAGCAACCCTGCATTCAGAGCATCTTACTAACAGGAAATAAAAAAGTAAGCCAACAAGAGAAGCGCCAACTGCCAAGTCCTTGAGGAACCAGGAGACTCATCTTTGTATCTGCCCCACCCATTCACACACACACACACACACACACACACCATGATGCCCAGCACAGTGCTTGCCACAAGGACACTAATAATGGTTTTGAACTGAACTAAAGTTTTAAAATTCCATGGTCTCCATCCACAAAGGACCATGAAGGGGAACATATTACCAAAAAGAATAAATAAAATAATAAGTCAATAATTATATGATTCTTATGATCTCATGCAGTCGGCCCAGGAGGGCCCAAGATAGAGCACGCCACGTGGAGAAGGACAACGAGATCCTGCAACACGACGAACAGGCACACCTGCAGATGTGCTTCCACCGAGCGCGCAGCGATGACCTCTGGGAATCTCGCTGGGTACATTTCCAGAACACCGCTGCCAAGAAGACCCTCTGGCTTGGCACCATTAAGATGGTAACACTGAACCTCTTCCAGGTCGTGAGCAAGCAGCTGAAGGGGACAATCTATGTGTCCCTGGAGCACACGCACAAACATTGGACATGATCCAGCAGTTTAACCAGGACCTGTCTGACATCTGGGTGGAGGAGAGAAAAAAGGACCAACAGAAGGTTTGGGTTTAAGGAGCAGCGATAGTTCCAGAATATTCTGAAGCAGGGACTGTAAGAGAATAAGTTCCTGGTGAGCTCACAGTCCAGCCAGCCCAGTCCAGCTGTCTGGAACCTCTGTGCCTTTCTGCTGGCAGATATTCTGCCGTTTTCCCCTCTGGCCTCAGTCCGTTCCATCCCTGAAAACATTAAGAAGTTTGTTCCTAAAATAATAGTAATTATTATTATTATTATTATTATCATATGATTTTAAAGTTTGAAGAATGTGGGGACCACTTGTCTACTGCCTTACTCCCCGGACAGGGTAAACGTGACCCAGAGTGCTTCTATGACTTGTCTAAGACCCTACAATAGGCAGTGGTGTATCTGGGGCCACAGCCAGATCACCCTAACTTCAGTCTAATGCTCCTTCCACACCCCCACACTAAAGATATTTCTGACAAAGGCAAACCTTCTCTGGCCTAGAAAAATCCATAACTACCTTCTCAGCCAGCTGCCTCGGCTGTGTAACCAAACAATATCCACCAAGCTATTATGCATATTCTTTAGAGAAACCCAACTAAGAGATTTTCCTTTCTTTAATCTAATAATAAAGATTACTCTTACAGATGGAAGGAACAAAATAAAAAGTCAAAAATGAATATAATTGGTCAAAAACGTTCAAGGCCTTTTGCGTGAAGCTGCCTTTCATTTGTAGACATATCAGATTATACCAAAGATCTCTTTATACATTTTTTAAAAGGGTGGCAGCTTCGATTCAATAGTGTTAGTGAGACAATCCTTTAAGCTGTGTCAAAATGCCAGTTATCCTAGATGCCACCCAGATTTGAATAATTTAGAGAGAGACAAAAACACAAGCAGAAAGAAAGAATCATCTTTTGACTACTTCGGCTTTTAAGGGGGCTGCTTCACCCTACCTCCTCCTTTTCTCCTGAAGCATCTTTTTCTATCAGTGGTGACAAGTGTCAATCAAACCTTCTATGGCTGAGAAAGGGGAAGGAGTGGGCAATAAAGCCAAGGGGAGGAGAAGGGGAAGAAACATGAAACATTCTTGAACAATTGCTAAAGGAAGATCCCCTATCAGTGTGTGGTCTAAGGCAAAGAAGTCTTTTCCTTTTTTCCTTTCTAATCTCTAACCTACTATTTACCCCTTTTTATAAACTTGAATCTCTCTGTTGCTCCAAAGGCTGCAAAACAAATCGCTGGTCAGCCAGGATTAAGCCGCTTTGTTGCCAACGATTAGCAGTTGTGCTTGCAGTTTTAACATCTTCAGCAACAGCTGAATGTCAAATGATTCAGGAAATACTGGTCTTATTTTGACCAAAGCCATATGAATGTTTGAAATAAAATGGAGGAAGGTACCAAAGAGAGAGGATTCTAGAACATTTCCAGAGAGGAAGAGTTTAACATGGACAAACTGTTATTTTTTTATGCAGCCATTGTTTTTCAAAAATGTTATATCCCAGTTAACCCCTGTCTTCCAAAAAAAAAAAAAAAATCTGTACATCGAGCTAAAGTTCCAGGTTCTAGGAAATGTTTATTCTAAACGCATTAAATATTTTATGGTTCGAAATCCACATAGCATTTGTTTATTGGATATTCACAGTGCTGAGTACTGTGCTGAAACAGAAATGAATATAATCCAACGGCAGTTTTCAAGAATCTTCTGTTATATTCACTTATATACCCATTTCAGCATTTAATCATTTTTGAAAAACCAACAAGATAATTATCTGGGACTCTACCTATGTAACTTTGAGACCTTGAAGGTCAAGAACTATGCCCTCATCCTCTACCATCTCCTACTGCATTTCACCTTGACCTTTCGAATAGTAGCTGCTCAAGGCAGCATCATGCTCCAGGGAAAGGCACAAATCAGGAGTCAGGGGCTAATTGATTTCATGGTTATAAACAAAACCTTTAATCAGAGAGTCTTCGGCTTTCTGCATTTATTACATGAAAGAATACCCTTTCTATCACCCCTTCCAGTATTAATGTCTGATATTCTTTGACTTGGGCTAGGAGTCTAAATAGCAGGGTTTATCAGTTTTAAACACTTTGAGAATGGGGTTTGTCACTCTTATTGAATTCCCAGAGTGAATAGAGTATCCTGCAGTAAAGATCTACACACCTGCAAGCAGAGCCAAGAGTCTGTTAAGCAGAAAAGAAAGTAACCTAGATAAACAAGGTCCTAGGGATCAAGCCATAGAAAGACCTATAACAGACCTAAGATTATATATGGGATATCTTGAGGCAACCAGCGGCCACCAGTGTACATGGGACCTGCAGATAATCTCATCAATGGCTTCCAGGTAAGAATGTGTAGGAAGTGGGACTGGGGTGACGGGAAGGGTATAGCCTTGGTAGATTTTGAAATACAAGCTCTGCAAATGAAAATTTACACAGTTCCCTTGTACTGAATATACTTTGCCTACCAAAGCAATTTCTCCCATTTCTGTGTGACTCTACTTCCCATCCCCACCTGGACATCCCTCTTCAAATGACTAACACAACAGTGAATTTTTCCCATGTGGGGCACAGGAGGAAGCTAAGTTGAATCCAGAAGCCTTACCTCTCCTTCTCTCTCAGCAATCTTGCTCCATAATTTTTCTCATATCCTCTGGGATCTCTCATCTCTCCCTTTCCATGGGTTTCTTCCTTTCAGTCTGTAAATATTGCTCAACTCTTACATTCATTCATTCATTCATATTAATTGAGCACCTACTACACAGAATCTATACAAATGACTAACCCTTGTCCTCAATACCACATTTCTTTATCACTTTCAGCAGATACTCTCAACTTCCTTCCCAATAGGATCAAAGTATTTGACAAGAGCATGTTCACTGTCCTTTTACTCATTATAATTTCTTCACATCTGCCTTCCTTTCTGACTCTTTACTTTGGTGTCAGAGGAGGACATTTCTGGCCTTCTTCCATCGGTTAGGAGGTTTCAGCATGCTTCTCAATAGGGAAATGTAGTATTTTATGTAACAGGAAGTCCAGTGATAGCCCAAGCTCTAGGCAGAGTATGATCAGAGTTCTGGTTGCTTTTCTCTGGGATTCTTTCCGTGATTTTAAAACACCAATGGTAAGGTAATGATAGTATTTGAGAGAGAGCGGGGGAAGAGAAGGAATAGAATAATATTAAGAAAAGGTAAACAGGTGTCTTCTATTACATTTATAATATTATATTTCTTTAAGCCGAGTTGTGAATACTTGGGCATATATTATTTTAGACTTAATATTTTTTGTGAAAAGAAATATGCCTAACTATATTAATAAAGTGAACATTCACATCCATACCACTTGAGTCCCTCTGAGGACCCCTGCGTTTCTGTCTCCATTCACACTTTTCTTCTAGACTCCCAGAGGGAATTAGCATACTGAAGTATGTGTGTGTTTGAATTTTATGTAAATGGAATAATTTCATATTTCACTCGCGACTCTTATTCTTCCATGACTTGACTCTTTCATTTCAACTTTTTCTTTAAGATTCATACATGCTAATGCATAAGGCTACAGTTCACTTATGTTCAGTACTACATGGTATTTTATCACAGAAATTTACCATGGCTGACTCAAGCGTTAAGAGAGTTCATACATGCAAAGCTCCTGGAACAATGCTTTCCACACAGTGCAGGTGTCGAAGTCCTGTCATGTTAATATTGTGCTTGGAGAAGTAATTACAACTGCCTCTCATCTACATGATGAATCTCTGTATTTTTCAAAAAAAAGCAATAAAAAAATTTTTACTTATAAAATATATATGTACTAATTTAGGAATAACTTGTTTAAGATTCTGGCCAATTCTGGCGGTGTCTTATGGCAGCAAAATAGTTCAGAAATATTTCTGGAAATGGCTGTGGAAACAGTAAGAAACGATCCTTGGTCAAATGCAAGACAGTTTCTCTAGTAGAAGCTACCTCCTAGTTGTCATTATCTAAATGCTCTGAGATTATATTTTAGAAATGCCTATATTTTCCAAGCATTATCTTGTTTTCTTTATTTTATGAACAAATGCATTTTATTTAAATATTTTAATTAACCACCACTTGTCAACATCTTAGTCATCCATTATGTGCATTATGAGTCGGGTATGTATTATAATCCACATCTGGTTTTGACCTAACACATCAAATACTATTTTAATTCTTGGAGGCTAAGTGTACACTGAGATAATAAATTATTAGATCAGATTTTGCCAGATGAGTAAACTCTTTCAAGTATTACTGGAAACCTTGTTCCCCTAATGGCTTGAAAAATTAAACACACCTCTAAAAACACTTACCTTGAACTCAGTGAGTTGTCGATTTGCCCCCGTGGGTTCTGCTGGGGTTTATCACCTGAAAGTCTCTTCTTTAATAATGGTTGAAATGTAGGTTTGCACTCAGATGGTATTTGTGATTATCTCAGTTCAGTAAACGGCAAACCTAATTATTCTCCCAATTAAAACAGCAGAGGTTGCCTATTTCTCAGCAAGACACATGAAGTTGCAATAAGGTCTTGAATGACCAAGATTTCATTTCTTTCTCAGAATATTTTATACGATTCAGTAATCAGTAAAATTGGTTCTTCTACAATGGGCCTCCTCTGTCATTAGTGAGAATTAGCAAAGTTCTATTGCCTTAAAAAAAAAAAATAAAGTGGTCTATTACTGTGAATGAACCTGTTTTTTTGTGTGTGTGTGAAGACTTCTTTTAATTTTAAGGAGGGCTTTCATGCTTTTGTGTTGTGGATTAAATCACCATTTCATGAGGTTTATCCTTGTCCAGGAAGGAAGAAAATCAATCTTTCATTAAATCTGGGAAGCCCAAAATCATGCTTACAAAATGACTGTGGAGCTGTCAGATCCCGCACCGTGTCATATGCAGGGTGTCCAAGGAGGCATTACTTCTCATCCAATGCCTACACTCTGGAAAATGTTCATTAATATTTCTTGTAAAGAAGCATCATACATTTTTTTTTTTTTTAAGTTTTAAAAAGGTATGCCAATGTCAATTTTCCTACAGTAGCTTCTTGGCTTGTGAGTTTGAATATATTTGAAGTTAAATCTTTTGTGCTCTGAATTGTTACCCATGCAACCTGGCCTGAAAACTATCACCCAGGCTGTAAAGTTGTTATGACAGAAGTCACTTAGCATCCATGTTAACTGTGGCTTCCTGGTGGGCTTGAACTTCAAATGTCAAGTCCTCTATGCTCTGTGTATATATATGCATGTGTGTTGTGAGTTTGAATATATTTGAAGTTAAATCTTTTGTGCTCTGAATTGTTACCCATGCAACCTGGCCTGAAAACTATCACCCAGGCTGTAAAGTTGTTATGACAGAAGTCACTTAGCATCCATGTTAACTGTGGCTTCCTGGTGGGCTTGAACTTCAAATGTCAAGTCCTCTATGCTCTGTGTATATGTATGTGTTTATGTGTGTGCATGCGGGTGGGTGTTGGGGCTGTGGGTGGAGATGAAGAGACAAATAGCAAATCAAACTGAGATGACAGACAACATTGGTACAGTGACAAGAGCCCAGGCTGTAGAATCAGTTCAAATTCCAGCTTTGTCACTTAGCTGCTGTGCTCTGTTAGGCAAGTCGAGTAGCTGAACCTTGGCTCCTTAGCTATAAAATGGACATAATACATAATTCATATGGTAATTGAGAGGATTCTTGATAATGTATGTGTTTATCCCATAGTAGGTGCATCAGTTTTTATCACCTAGCAAACCAACCCAAATTGTGAAGCATGAAAAAAACATTTTCTTATGATTCTGAAACTTGGCAATCTAGACTGGGCTCAGCTCGGCCATTCTAGTCTTGGCTGGACTCTCACATGTATCTGCCAACAGCTCTGCCTCTGCTGTTTTGGGAGTGCCTTGGTTCTCCTCCTTACACACTCTTATCTTCCATTGGTTAATACAGATTTGTTCCTTTGGGGGAGGCCGGGTTCCAAGAGGGCAGGAGTGCAGAAGGCCTTTTGAGAACCGAGCTATAACCGGCACAATGTTATGTCTGCCATGTTCTATGTCCCATGTTCTTGTCTACAGCAAGTTACAAGGAAAGCCTAAATTCGAGGAAAGGGGACATAAATTCCATTTTTTAAAGATAAGATCCGCAAAGTCACATTGAAAAAAGCATAGATATAGGGAAGCCATTAATTAAGGCCATCAATATACTACAGTAGGTGTATGATGGATCTGACTATAGCTATAGAGAGACAAATCTGTTCTCTAGAGTAGAGTAGAAAAGGATATGAGCCAAATCTGGTCACTGCTTGTTTTTGTAAATACAATATGTTGAGAAATAGTGTGGCTATGAATCCTACTGGAACACAGCCACGCCTATCTCTTGACATATTGTCTGTGGCTACTTGCATTCTACAACGGCACAATTGAGTAATTGCAATACAGGTGATATGGCTTACGAAGTCTCAAATACTTGTTATTTACAGAGAAAGTCTGCTGTAGAGCTTTGCTACTGCAAGTGTTGTCTGTGGACCAGCAGATTTGGCATCACCTGAGAGCTTCTAGAACTTAATAATGTCAGGTCTACTGTATGAGAATCTGCAATTTAACAAGATTCCCTAGATAATGTACACTAACGTTTGAGCAGTGTTAGACTAGAGAGCAGCTAGACTGCTGGGATATAATCTGAGGAGTGTCAGGATCCCAGTGATGGTTCTTAGAAGACAGACCCTAGTTGTAGAACTGTTGTTTGTTTAGGAGCCAAGTTAGCTACGGTGCTAGTTCCAGGAGCTCTGTACATCTTTGGAAGAGGTCATGCCCTTGATCCAGGAATACAGAAGGGAATACAGGCCCCATAAGTGCTGACTAGTAAGAAGGAGGCTATGGGGTACCCTAATCAAATCAGCTGGTCAAATCAGCTCTAATTTTTGAGAGACCAGAAGAAGGGCAAGTGGATAACCAGGACTGTTTTATGAATCAAGCCAGTTCTATAAGCTAATGATGGGATAAAGGATAAGGGAAGCATGCCATTCAGGGGCCGCCCCTAGAACTGCAAATGCTAGGTATGGCTGGTGGTTGAGACGTGTAGGGCGACTAAGACTGGGTGGGCCACTGTGCCTGCACCTGGGAGGGTGGTCGGGTGTTTGAGTACCTGCACTAATTGTCTTCTCAGGCTTTTAATTTTTTCTCAAAAATATACGGATGACAATAAGTGCACATAAGGGGTTCCTATGAGGCTATGAATGAACACTCTACAAAATTGGTATAAAATAAAAACTTCCTCACAGATTTCTTGTCACCACTGAGTTAATTCATATAATTTTTTTCAAAAAGACTGTGAGATGCTAGAAGTCAAGGCCAGTGACTTTTTGACTTTGTGTCTGAGTATCTAGGACATAGTAGATGCCCTACATATGTTGTTGAATGGATGAAAGAGTAAATGAATGGTCGACATGACAAATTGTTCATGGTAGAATGCTATATTCTTATATCATTTAATCATTGTGAAGGGACAATTATATCAAGTGACTAAAAGAAAGGCAAATAGCTAATAAAATTTCTATTATATTATAATAAATGTATTATTTATTATTACATTTTGCTACATTTTTGGAAAAATGATCAAATTTATTGACAAGGAAGATTATAAAAATCATTTGGCCTCAAGATACACCTAGGCATTTTTTTAAAGTCTCTGTGAAAAACAAAGTTGTTTTGTTAAAAAAAACAACAACAACAACACTGTATTAGGTCTTTCTTCCTGAGTCCTCCCTCCATCCTCTGTCCCTGACTTTCCCTTTCCTTACCCCATAACATCAAGCAGTACTAAGATGCCACTTCATTTATTTAGATTCCATTTTAATGGATTAGTCATTCACCTAATGGAGCTGGCCTCTCTTGTTCAGAAAGCAAACATATTGAAAAGTAAATACAACTGAACAGATCATCCGGTGTTGCACCTGTCATTCAGACTACTTTCTATGGGCAATTTGAAAAATATCTGGCAAATTTCTCTATTTACCTTCCGAAGGCTTAATAGAAAGAGCACTGGAACATGAGTTAGGAAATCTGGGTCACAGCCAGAGCTCTTTGATCTTGAGTGGTGTGACCATTGGTTGGTCACTTTCCTCTCTGGCTTTCCTTTTCCTGGTCTTGAAAGAGAGGGTTGGACTAAATTAGCTCTAAAAGTCTTTCCAATCTTAAAATTCTACATTCATTCATTAAATAAATATTCATTCAAGACCCACTCTGAGTTTGACACTCTGCAAAGCATTGTGGGGGACGCAGAGATGCAGATGACATGGCTTCTGTCCTTTCAGAGCTTGAAACAAATAGGAGAACTGACACAGTATCAAAAATAAGCCTGAAATGTGTTAAACACATTTGCTTTAGGGCTATCCGTTTAGCCCAATGCTATAAATCCTTTTCAAAGAATGACCTTCATTATTAAGTCCTACAGATTTATACCTATACACTTATTTAATTAAACATCAGCTGAATCCTAAGCAATCTGGAAAGCCTTTCTGAGGACAATTAAGAATGAAAGCCATAAGTGAGGGAAACATTTTCCCATGGTGGATGCATCTTTTCTTCTTCCTTCTCCATTCGGTGCATGGAGCTTAACTACTACTACTCCACATCTTAGAACACGAATTATGAAGATTCTCCAATCTCTTGCCTCTAATAACTCAACAAAGAAACTGAATGTGAACCTTCTTTTCATGAGCTTTCCAAATTCATCACCAAGACACAGCTCTGAGCCCCACCTGTTCTCAAATGGAAAAATGTAAGGACACCGTAAATTGCATTTTGCTTAATCAAAATTCATTTTCTTTGTGATATGATGCATTTCCCCGGACTTAATTTCAGTCTTAATTTTTAAAGCAGAAACTCTTGGATAATATCTAAGTTGTGTTTTATACACTTATGTAACCAAGGCAATATCTCTTTTTTTTATAGTAGTAGTTTGCGCTACTATAAAGTTCATCAAATAGCCTGTGAAATATTATTTTTAATATATTGCCATACTTCGGTCTGTCTTTAAAAAATGTTGTTTATGACAATTTCCAAATTATTTCTTCTTTCTGTTAAAAAAGATCTTAAAAGGTCACTGAATACCAAATTTTAATTTCTGAGAAGTCATTTTACCCCACTAACCATCTGTAATAAAATAAGCATCAGATGTGTACTCACAAGATACTGCCACCCTAACATTTGGAACAGAAATACATAGCAATTTGGGTTAGGTGATTAAACATTTTTTTAAGAAATAAAAAACAATATTTTAGTAGCTACTTTGGAAAAAAAAAAACCAACATATGGAAATCCAAATTTATACAAAGAATATACTTGTGATGATTCACTTTACAAAAAAACTACATTTAATATTTAATTTTTCTAATACATTATCTATTATAAAAATTATGATACCCAGCATTATTATATTATTATATTCCTGTTTTACTACTTGTCATTCACTGTCATATAATCATAAACTCTCTGAATTTCTATGGGAAATCATTGAGTAGGTGAGTGTTATGGAAAATCCTACTATGTAATATATTTGAAATGAGATAAAGATGGGAAAACAAAATTTTGAAAAAGAGAAGTAGTTGACAAATGTCCCCATCTGTACATGCCCAATTTTCTGCAAAAATGTTCACAATATCCTTTTTGTAATCATCAAAATAATTTCAATTAGATACTCGGGAGGTAATGTCCTGTTTTATTCAGTATCCTACCACTTGCATTTTAAAAATCCACCTGAAAGGCATATTAATATTATAATCACACATTTAATGATTTGTCTGGCCCTTCTCATAAGTAGAAGATGTTTCTTTTTGTTAACAAAACTCTATCCACAATAAGCTTGACAATATACTGGTAATTATTATTAGTTATTAGATTTAATTCTATGAAAATGCTTAGGTTCATCCCCCTTTTCCAGCAGTGAAGGCTAAGGTAAGGTAACTTGTGTTTCATTGGAAAAATTAATGTTATCCCGGCAGAGCCAGAAGGGGAAGAAAACAAAATAAATATGTATTGTATCATCAAGAAAGAGGTACTTTAGGGCAGTGTCTTTCAGTGCTGGTTGCACATAGAATTACGTGGGAGTGTTCAAAATCCCATTTCAGAGGCTCCACTCAATCCAATTAAATCAGTTTCTCTGCCGCCCCAGGTATCAGTACTTGTTAAAGTTCTCAAGTTTGATTCCAATGTGCAACCAAGGTGAGAACTAGGGCTACAGGGCAGATAAGAGGAAGATAGGATCTGATTTCTTGACTGCCTTCATATCTCTGTTTTCCAGATCACATTTCCGTTGTTTCCAAATAAAACATTCAGCCATGAATCTTTTGGTCTCGAAAGTCTTATTACTCTCATAGGCAAGGGTCCCAATCTCTGGCCTGCTCAGAGCTCAGATGGCTGTCAACCTAAGGACTCTTCTACTGAAGAACTGACCACTTTGAGAAGATAAGGGCCATCTATTCCAAGCACCCCCACTGGCAGCATGGCACCCCCTAAGAAATCATCTGCTTAATATGGTTTGGTCGCTGTGTGGCTTGGATCATGTACAGATGCTTGGAGAAGGGTGATGATAGTACTTTCTCTATGTACTATAGGAATCTCCCCATATATTCAGTCCTGACACCTGAAGACCTGTTCTGACAATTGTCTATCAAATCTAAGTATATCTCTTCACTTGAACAATGCCCAGCTTTCTATGAAAGAAGAAAATAGACATAAAAAAAAATCCCTAAGTTAGCGTCAAGGCAGAATTCTCATCAACAATGGTGCTATATAGACATATAAAACTATACTACAAATAACTACATATAAAATGTCCAATCTATGTCAACTTGTCTCCAAGACCACAAATCTAACTTGTTTTCTACTTGGACATAATGTACTTTCCACTTTTTTTTCTCACTTCACTCCGCACCCTCTTTCATGCCTTGAATGTTCTCTCCATTTACTTCTAGAGATTTATTCAGTGTGTCAGGATCCACCATTTGTAAACTAATATTCCTGCTAAATAACCAAAGATGATTCCAAAATACATAAACATCTCTGTAGGTCTTTATTTGATGTGACTGCAGAAGCAATTATGTTATTTCATCTCTTAAAAGAACATATTTAACGGTACGCAGTAAACAGAAGCAAAGGAAAAAAAGGAAAGAAGATATTGCTGTATTATTCTATTTCCAAGTATCAGGGATAGATGTAATCAAGAAATATCTAAAATGAATAGGATTAAGTTATTCCAGAAGACTGATAAAAGAGTATACTTTTCAAAACTTGAGCCTCACTACAACAAAATGAAATGCATCTTGAGATAAGAACAATTAATCGAAACAGACATTGGAAAACTCACTTAGTAAAAAAATTTTCAGCAGTGGTTATTTGCCCTATAACCTTAGGCAAGATTATTAAGCTCTCTTAGCTCTAGTTCTTTTTTAACCTGTTCTATCATAATAATTCTCGAGGGACATAACAGTGTCATAGAGGAGCAGAAGCCAGGGAGTCAGAAAAATGTGTCACTGAATTCCACTTCTGTAAATATTAGCCGAGCAATCATAGGCAAGTTAATTAACCTTTCTGAGCTTCATATTTTTCATATTAAAAACAAAAGAGTGAAAATAATCCCTCATATAGACAGAGTTATTTAAAAGATTATTGAGATAACATGAATAGAGTGCCTAGTAAAATGCTAGGAGCACCCTAAGCACTTTATAATTGATATTGATTATTATTCCTCATAAAGTTAGAAGTGACTGCAAAGATTAGTAATTACAAGAGCCAAATACTGGGCTGACAGTTCTTAATTTGTTCTATAAATATTTATTGAGCCTTGATGCATAGACCCCACTGTAGAGAAATAAAATAATGTATAGAACATTACTTTACCCTCAATCAGTAACAATTTAGGTACGACACAGGACATACATACAGAGAGCTCTTGGATTTGGCAGTATGTTGGTAACTAAGTGCCAAATATCTGCCCAGACCAAGTGCTTTAAGACAGTAGAAGAAAGAGAGTTTCCAGCTAGGTCAATTCAGATACTAGAAGGAAGAGGTGGCCTTTGAGTTGGACCTTGAAAGAGTAGTACAGGTCAAAATGTGAGTGAAGGACATCCAGGTGGGACAGCTGTGAATCAATCAACAAAGCAGCCAAAATAATGAACATAGTTATTTAATTTGGCCATAGTTTTGACAGTACAGAAGTGATCATTAGTAATTTGATTGCTAACCAAATACTGAGTCATCCCGAAATTGTCAATTTGATTCCAGCTTACAGATTCAGCCAAAGTAAATCCAAAATAATGTTTTAAAAGACAGAACATAGAAACATTCTATGTAACTCTAAGAAATAGTTGCTTAAGAAACACTGAGGCAGAAAGATGTCATGTGACTGAGGATATCAACGGTCCCAATACCAAATGAAACTGCTTCATCAGTTTCCTTTAAGACAACATAACTGGAAATCAAAATGACTTTTACTGAGGGAAGCTTCACTGGATAAACATTTGCTATACTTTAATTTACCTCTTTAGTAATTAATTCTATTTTAAGAGGGAAGGATTTAAAGGATTTGGAAGACTACCAGAATATATTCAAATGATCTTAGGCCATATGACTCTGTACCATATGTGATCAAACTTAATTAAACTGATTTTTTAAAAAATGTCACTGTTTGCTTACAGTGTGTATATAACCCATGGATCCTAAACATTCCAAATATTGGAAGTGAAGTCATAAAAGTAGTTGAACCATACAAAGATTTAATATCTTTTTAAAGACATAGACCTGGGAGAAAGGGATTATCTGTTCATATGGTTAGAGTAAACAGCCCACTTTCGGGCCCAACAGATGGAGGCTTTGAATCTGGGAAAGAGAAAGCAGGCAAGAATAAAAATTCAGAGCTTAAAATGACCATTTGGACTATATTTTTAAAACCTTCTTATCTACTCAGCATGAGCCCAGAGGCTCATTGTTACAGGTATAAGAAAACAGAAATTTTCTGGGTCTGAAATTTCTTAATTTTAATTATTTATTCCTCAGAAGGTAGGCTTGATTTTTAATATGATAGTTAATGATGTAAAAACTGAATTAAGATGATCATATTTTGTTTTCTCTAGTTTCAATAATTTATTTTAGTTCCTTTATTAGTTTATCTAGATAAAACTATGATTTGCAGGAAACAACAAAAAAATTTATAATCATTAAAAAAGAACCAAGTATAAAATCGATATTTAATAAGAAATTTCAAGCCCATGAATTCTTAACTTGGTTAGATGAAGGCCTGTTTCTCACTGTAACAAGTACCATTTTCCTTAAAAAATGTGATCAATTGTCTCATCATGTTATATTTCAAGTTCATATTTAATCAAATAATACTGAGAAAATGTACTAGATATTTGAGTATTGTAGCACAACAGAATACAAAGTGCCTTGCAGTTTCTCAGACTCATTCTTGCTTGAAAAATAGAGCAAAACTAAACATTTCATTTGTTGCAGACACCATAAAACAATTGAAGCTCTGATGAAGAAATCCGTCTAATATTCTATTCTTTTCACGTCCAAGGAAATTTTGTGTTATGGGCATATCATTTATGAAATCAGGATTTCTTGTATAATTCTAGAAAAGTAACTATTCATTATTCCAATCAGGGGTAAAATGTTTCAAGGCTGTGAGGTTGAAGTGAGAAAGTGGAAGTGAATCTCTGATTCTCCATATACCCACCCCAATCATTTTTATTTTTCCGATGAGTTCTCCTCCCTTTAAGATTAATCTAACCCATCACCTTTTCTAGGGGACCTTCCCTGATTGTCCCCAGTCCAGCTGGGTAGAGCTTCTCAACCACTCTCTATAGATCTCTAGTGGTTGGACTTGACTATACTGATTGAGAATGAAAAGCTTGTATTAAAATGATTATGTAGCCATAACTGAATTTAAGCAAGACTTAGTTATAAAGATTAAATATAACTAATAGCTCTTAAGTGTTCATTGGGTGCCAGGCTCTGTACTCACCCCTTTACATAGATTATCATTCCTACCCCTCAACAAGCCTATCTGGTATGTACCATTATTATCCCCACTTTACAGATGAGGAAAGTGAAGCTTGCAAAAAGATGAGTAATCTGCCAAGTTCATGCTGCAATAATTTGCAATGAGAGCACTTCAGTTTAGCTCTTTCTGACTTCAAAATCTGTTCTCTTAATCACTGGGACATAGTTCCTTTCCTTAGAAGGGGTCTTGTTCTGTGCTTAAGACCTAAAACTCCTTTGAGATGTAAATTCAGGATTTATAAAAAGCATTTAAGAGAAGAAAACAACGTCACTGTCTTTATAAAACAATGAATCTTTCTTTTTCAAATTAATTTATTTTAATTAGTTTCAAGTATATGGTACATTGGTTAGACATCTATATAGTTCATAAAACAATCCCTCCAATTTCTCTCTCCCTCCCCTGGCCCTCCATCTAGCCAACATATCAGTGCTAACTGCATTCCCTATGCCATGCTCCTCATCCCCGTGACCATCTATCAACTACAAATTTGTACTTCTTTAACCCTTCACCCCATTCTCCCAGCCCTCCAAACCTCCCCTCTGTCCATCACCAAATTGTCCACTCTATTTGTGAGTCTATTAGTTCATTAGTTTGTTCTTTTTGTTCCTTAGATACCACATATTAGTGAAATAATGTGGTATTTATCTTTCTCTGCCTGACTTATTTCACTCAGCATAATAACCTCTAGGTCCATCCATGTCATTGCAAATGGTAGGATTTCTTTTTTATTTTTAATGGCTGAGTAATATTCTATTGTATATATGAACCATAATTTCTTTATCCAATCATCTGTTGATGGGCATTTAGGTTGCTTCCATCTCTTGGCAATTGTAAATTGTGCTGCCATGAATATTTGGGTACATAGATCTTTATGAATTATTGTTTTGGTTTTGGTTTTCTGTGTATCAATAAATCAAAAAACAAGTGTTGGCGAGGATGAGGAGAAAAGGGAACCCTCACACATTGTTGGTGGGATTGCAAATTGGTACAGCCGCTATCGAAAACAGTATGGAAGTTCCTCAAAAAATTAAAAGTGGATATACCTTTTGACCTAGCAATTGCATTTCTGGGTATTTATCCAATGAATTAGTCTTTCTTATCAAATGTTCAGCATATACTGCCATTACTCATTTACCTCTACGGAAATCAACATGATGGTGTTTAATACTATTCAAACCTGATATTATGATAAGTCAACGATAAGTACTCGAAATAATTTGATTTAAATTCTCTGGCAGTCTTCAAAACTAAATGATAATTCAAATCAATGTGACAGTGTTTGGTATATAGATGACTTTAACAGTGCTTGGTATATAGTTGACTTTTTAAACGTTAGTTCTTCTCTCTTTCTTTTAACATTTTACATGCAATTATTGAACTCCTGCTAATGTTCTAGACATAGTTCATTTCCTGGGAATACAGACAGTGGAGACAGTATTGAGCCTCCAAAATAGCCCACAGCTTAGTGGGTAAGAATGATCAGAAAATGAACCAATAAAACATAACATGACCTGTGCTGCACAGAAATGAGCACAGACTGGAGGGAGGACCCAGGCTGGAGTAGGGCTCTCAGTGAGGGTGTGGGCGTAAGGTGAATTTTAATGGGTCAGAGGAGGATTGAGGTGGGTATGGGGAGGGCAATCAAGGCTTCTAAATACTCATGGAGTTTGAGAGTAAGGTTCTTTACTTATGTTTTCTCGTTTGAACCTCACGGCAACCCTGCTGTGTTACGTATAACTATTTTCACTTTCCTGATAATGAAACGGCAGGGCTTGATGAGCATTGATCAATTTTTATAAATATGAATACCAGAGAATAAATACGGATTGCAATTATATGACACCGTGATTCAAAGACATGGCCAAAGACAGTGGTGAGAAGACCACCTGGGCCAGAATCTCCACAGATATGAAACAAGAGACTACAATCAACTCATTCCCAGGCTGCAATGCCCAGATTCCTAATGATACCAAAGATCCTATTGGAAGTCCTTGGAGTGGCAAAAAGTTTGGGAATGTCCATTTTAGCTAAGGAAACTTCCTCACATTGTCCTACATCTCTCTTTTCTCTGGTCCAACTCAATCCAGGAGAGAAGGGAGGCACTCATAAGAGGCTGCTGAACAAACAGAGTTTACCTAGTTTCAGTATAGCTCATATTAAATAAGAGAACAAACTCAAACACATAGAGCAGACAATAGCAAGTGATGCAAATCAGTTGGCTTTATGTTATCATACTGAAAGACTAATATTACCTGTTCATTAGGAAACAAAAGCCAGGGTGAGTGAGCAAACCAGCCAATGCTTAGATTTTCTTGCCTTCCAGGAAAGAGTTACATATGTCAACATTGACTCAGCAGGGCTGGTTGCTATTTAGAAAGAAAGTCATGTTACACCCACTAAGCTTTTTGTTCAAGCCACAACAATATACCCTGTAGAACATCAGTTTCTGCATAGTTAGAATTATGATCTGGGTTGAGGTAAATGAATTTTTTCCCCACATTAAAAAAATCAATGACATTTTTGTGCATGTATTTAATTTTTTAAAGGACTGCAGCATATTTTGTTTCTTAGAAGGTCAGTTAAGACTCTAGGTTGAGATAAAAATGCAAAGAGGTTGATCAGCTCATATAGCAAAGACAAGGCTTGTTTCAGGGGCATGGCTCAGTTAGGGGCTCCAAAGATGTCACCAGGTCCTGGTTTTCCTGTCTCTCAGTTCTTCCCTCTTCCACATTGGCTCCCTTTTCCTCTTGTGGTTGCAAGATGGTCTTAGCAGCTCCAAACCTCGCATCTGTCACCTTTGCATCCAATAGGAAAGGCAAGACTTTTCTTCAACAGTACGTACATGAGGTTCTGGGATACAGTCCAATTGGGATAGTTTGGTATTGTGCCCACCCCAGCTATTATAGCCATAGGCATGCAAGATGTTGATAACCCAGGAAAGAGAGAGGAAAACTCTGAAGAAGTCTACAAAATTGACAACAATGCCTGACCTTCCCTACTCCTAGGCTAGAGCAGTACTGAGGTGACCAGACACTGAGGGACAGAGGGGTTTCTTAGAAATATTTCCAGAATTTGATATGCTGGAAAGGCCCTAGAGTCCCTTGGAGAGAAACGGGTCATGGGTCCATTGTCTTTTTCAGCCA
>NW_006437736.1:6363256-6365882 GCF_000325575.1 Pteropus alecto | reverse complement strand
ACAGCTAACTTGGAGGTGGGACCTGCATCTTCAGTTAGTGGGACATTGGAAAGACTTTAGCTTTTGGTCAGTGAGCTTGAGAACAAAGACTAGCTGTGTGCCAATCCTAGTTCTGCCAGTTAGTAACTTTATGACCTTGAACAAGCTGTAAAATGGGATAATAATAACATTAGTCTTTTACTATTGAGGACTAAATGACTCTATATGTTTAAACACTTAGAGCTGTATGTGTATTAGCAAGTAGCAATTCAGGCCTCACTGCCTGACGCTGATGTCCCATCACATACTGCAAGCTGACCCTGCTCTCCCGCTGCACTCTCCAAGTCTCCACACCACAGACCTGACATTCATCAGACTCATATATGGCCATGAAAAACGCCTGAAAGCTACTACCTTTGAGATTGTGTTCAAGTGATGTAATTACTTCCCCTGCTCCATGGCTGACCACACCACAGGTTGAGAGCGGTTTTAGAAAAGAGGAAGATGGATCCAGAACCAGGACTAGAGTGAAGAGAGCAAGGAGCATAGAGTTCAAAACTGAAGGAGGTATTCGCTCTCAGGATCATGCAAGTCCACATGTCTGGCTTTAAGAAGAAAAGCTTTTCTTCTTTAGGATTTCAGTATTTGAATTAGCATTGAATGTACGGTTTACATAAGAATAATTCATTTTCTAGACAAATTGTATTCCTCAAAAGTTGTAAAAATTGCATCACAGCTTAAATGCACTGGAGAAACTTGTTGTTTAAAGGAATTGAATTGTGAATGCACTTGTAGAACCAAGAATCCTTTAGAGGATAACTTTTTACTAGAAACTGGATTTTGTTGTAATTACTTAAAGATTGCCATGCAGTGTGCATGTGATATTTTCCTGAGAGCAGAAGAAGCAAATTTACGTAAGGAAATCTTTGTGCAAGAGGGATGCAGCCTTTAGGGAGGTATTAAAGAGTCTCTAAAAATATGCCATGATTCTTTCTATGTTGTTGTATACCAGGTTCAAAATAAAAATCTTAAAAAGGTGCACCAGAGTTGTGTGAACTCTATAAGAATAACAGTCTTGCTAGAGTTTTGTTGTCCACTTGATGAATCTTAAAATCCACTTTTTTTCTATTTTATTAATTTGTTACTTTGAAATGTTATTTTTTTTCTTTCTTGAGTTCATTCTGTGAATCTTTTTTTTTGGATGTATGCATTTAAGACTACAGCTTTAGCTGCATCCTATAAAGTTTTGCTATGTGTTTTTCTTCTCAAGTTCCAAATATTGTAAACTTTTATTATATTGCTTCTTTGTTTCATAACATTTTATGGGTATTTTTTAAAAATTTCCAAGCATGTGGAATTGGGAAGAGGGATGATCTTTTTGTTCAATTCTTTTGCTTCTTGGTTGGAGAATGTGGTCTGTGTAATATCAACTCTGATAATTATTGATTTTTCATTTGTGAACTTCTATAGGCTCATGTTTTGTAAATTTCCATGTATCTTTGAAAAAAATGTATTCTGAAATTATTTTATGCAAGATTCTATATATATACACATATGTATGTATGTATACACACACACACACACATACACACACACATTAGACCAACTTTGTTGTATATGGAAGTAATATGTGAAAAAAATTACCCATTTAAATTATTGGTTTGTCAATTTCTCCTTGCAATTTCACTCAGTTTTTTGCCCTTTATATTTCTGAGGTTTATTTTTCTTAGGAGAATCTGTACAGGTACATGATTATATATTCCTGATAAATTGTTTTCTATGTAATGATATTCTTTTTTTACTAATAATGTTCCTTTTTTATCTTAAGGGCTATTTAATTTGAAATCAATATTGTGATACCAATTATATTTTGACTTATAATTGCATGACATATTTTTTCTACCACTTTATGTCAAAAATTTCTGCCGAAATAAAGAATATATAACTGAATTTGCTGTAATTATTGTCTTTAAAGTTCAATCTAGAGATTGGAGTTATAGTGACAGCATAATTTTCAATCTTTTTGAATCCTCAATTAAAGCAGATAGAAATTAATAGTAAAATCAAAGATGCATAGAAAACATTTGCAACAAAACTAGCCAACTAGTATTCCCCTAATACAAACAAATGGGGACAAACCACCAACAGCTACGAGACTTGCATGGAACTGGCAACTGTGCAGGATAAAGTAGGGAGAAGAAGGAAGCAAATAGTGTCATGTTTACTGGTAAACAGAACCCCCAAAGTGCCAACAGTTATTGTTACTTACCGGAAAGCACAGTGGGCCAGTTTGAGAAACAGAATGGATTTTCTGTCTCTAGTACTAAGATGAAATCAGATGAAACAGAATGGACTTTCTGTCTCTAGTACTAAGTAAGGTTGGTGCAGCATTACCCTTATTAATTCTCAAAACTGAAATAGGCTTCTTCCTAATATAGGAACCACACTGTGGGGAAAATACTAGAATAAAATTGAGCTATTTAGGGGAAATTAAGATTTTAAAAAGAAAGAAGATTAAGACCCAAGTGGCATGAGATTTCAGGAAGCAAGTGGTCATATTTTTAAATATTACATTAAAAAGAAAGATGAAAGAAAGAAAGAAAGAAGGAAGGAAGGAAGGAAGGAAGGAAGGAAGGAAGGAAGGAAG
>NW_006437736.1:6362587-6363217 GCF_000325575.1 Pteropus alecto | reverse complement strand
CCGGATTGTGCTGTGGCATGCAACTTTGTTTGCGCAGTTATACCCTCCCCTTTGGAAGGTGCTCGGCCTTGTGTGACCTCAGAGGTGCGGACGAGCTCCCGGGGCAAAATGAATGTGCGTCAGTGGCATCGCCCGCAGTAGATGAAGAGCTTTCAGGGATGGATGGAAGCAAGGAAGGAAGGAAGGAAGGAAGGAAAGAAAAGGGAGCTTTGTGACACCAGAAAAGTTTTCCTGAATCCTGCCTCATTCTAAAAGATCAGGAAAACTAATTTCATGTAAAAATGAGCAACAGAGAAATGTCAAGAAGTATCAATCTCATACAAAGTTATAATAAGAAATGAGACAATAAAGAGCACAGTAACATTTCTAGAGATGATATAAGCATGCCAGACAAACCTGTCCACAAGCAGACCAACATGCAACTTGCTATTTCAAAATTAGTTAAAAGACATTAGGAAAATTATACAAAGCATGAAAAAAACATCATAAATCAGAATTTTTAAAGCTGAGAACTCAAATAATAGAACTCAGGAAAGAACTAGAAATAAAAGAAAATATCCTTTCAGAAATGAAAAATTAAAATGGAAGGATACAGTGCGGAAAAACACACAGTTGATGATTAAGGGAAAG
>NW_006437736.1:6336548-6362528 GCF_000325575.1 Pteropus alecto | reverse complement strand
AGAGAAAGTAAAAATTTTTTCAAATGAAAAGAAATAAAAATATGAATGAGAGTTCAAGAGAAAGTGACAATACAAATATGGGCAAAGAAGATCTAACATACAGACTCTAGGAGTCCCTGAAGAATAAAACCAAAGCAAAGAAAAAATAAATACAAACATTTTTGATTAAAGACTACTTCTCTGAAATTAAAAATATGTGAAACTACATATTGAAACATTGTACGTACTGACACAGAATGACCAATTTTTGGGAAAATTCTAGTAAAATCAATAAACTTTAGAGAAAAATCTTTAGGCATTTAGAAAAAAAGATCCTGCAACTCATAAAGGAAATAAAATTAGATCTATACCAGACTTTGAACAGTAATATTCTATTCCTAAAGAAAATAAAATAGCATCAATAAGATATTTAAGAAAGAAAGCATGAGCCAAGTTTTTCATATTGATTAAAACTGACTTTAGAGAATAAAAGACACAGATGAATTGCTATCGACACGAAAAGAATTAATGGAATACTATTCTAATGAGTGCTTCCTGAGGAATTTACTAGAGAATAAGTTTCAAACAACCAAAATAAATAGAGGACTGAAATCAAATAAGAGATTTGAGAGAGAGTGTGTATAACATGTAATAGATGAATGCTCTGATAATGTAAATATCTTAAACTATTTCTAAAACAAGATCAGAAAGTGAGAGACATGTCATGTAACAAAAACCTGAAGAAATGTGTATTTCATGATGAAGCATTCAAGTTAAAGTCATGAACAAGTCAGATGCCTATCACCACATCTATTCAATATTATACCAGTGCTCTAAGTCAATATGCTAATTAAATATACTAATTAAAAAGAAAGAAAACATGTTATAATTCAGACAAGAGATTATAAAAACTATTAAAACTAATAAGGATTCAAAAAATTCTTCATATATGATCAATGTACAAAAAATTTGCTTTCATACATCAACAAAAACAATCAGAATATGTATTGTCTTCAAAGCACCTTTGAAAATAGCATTAAAATCTACATGACACCTAGAAACAAATATAACTGAAGATGTACAAGACTATAAGGGAGAAAAAAATCACATTTTATTCAAAGATACCAAAAATAACTGAAATAAAAGGAGAATTATACTATGTTCACATATGGGAAGATTCAACAGCATAAAGATATCATGTCTCCTCAAATTAATTTATAATTTTGATGTCGTTTTAATTCAAACCCTACTAACAAGTCAATCCTAAAATTTACATGAAATATCAAAAGGCCAAGCAATTTTGAAAAATAAGATGATGTCTTTACCCTACCAGATATCAAGATTTTTTTTAGAGAGTTGTAGTAATTAAGATAGTGTAGTTTTATTACCAGGATAGGCCAAGAGACCAACTAAATAGGTCAAAACAGAAATAAGTCAAAACAAATAGGTCAGAAACAGAAATGCATACACGAAAATGTCAATTCTGTTTTAAAGTCTGGAATTGCTTTAGTTGCTTCTCCTTTAGATTCTAGAATCCAGCATTTTGTCAGGGCTCTGATTTCACTATTCCAAGACCCTGACCAGAATTAGGTTATAACAAGATCTATTTTCCTGGAGTCAATTTGTTGTTTTACTTTGTTATATGTAAAATAACTTTAAATTTTAAAATGTTCGTTTCGCATACTGGCTTTTTTAAGACTATCTATTAAGATAACATGGGGAAACTGTGGCATGGAAGGCAGGAGATGTTAATTGTGGTGTTGTCTTTTGTTAACGGTTCATTGTAACTCCACTCTTCCTTTCTCATTTGAGAATAAAACGCAGTAAAGTTCACAAACGCAGTTCTAAAATTCTCAGGTATCCCTCTGTGTCATGGCCAAAAATAATAATAACAACAACTGTTGGAGCCTTTATCATGATCTAGACCCTGTACTAAACACTTTATATAAATTATAGAAGTTAATTTAGAAGCAACTTTGTGGAAAAAGTACAATTATCATCCTCATTCTATGGTTGGCACATTGAAGTTAGGAGGAATTAAATAACTTTGTCAAGGTCAAGGTTAATTAGATAGTGAGTAATGAAGCTTGGACTTACATCTGTGTCTATTGAATAGCATTGCCTGGTCTCTTAGTTACTACTCCACAGTCTCTCTATAACATGTTGTTTGAAATTGAACTGGTACATTTCTAGTCTTAAAATCAGAATAAAGGAAAAGTCAGAGAATCTGAATTAATTAAAACCAACCACTTATCTCTCTCAAAAACACCTTTATAGAACTAAATCGACTTTACTTTTTAATAAAATGATTAGTTGGCTAACAAGAAATGCACAAATGCCCAGTAAGTTCTTCTAAAAAACCAACAAATTTTAAAAGTGTGAGAAACTTGGACAGGATGCTCTTTTGTGAAATAAGAGTAAACTCCTAATGCCCTGTTTATGGACTAGGTCTTGCGTTGACACATGAAGAAGCTCTTTTAATTAACTGGATAGGAATTTAATATCTTCACATATGCAAGGCAAGTCGACTTGCCCAGGCAACCAGATACACCAAGCTTTGTATATTAGTTCTGCTCTTTTGGCTTCTGGGTGAACCTTCTAAGTCATGGGCATTAAGGCTGTCTTAAGTAAGTGGTTTTGTACTCAAGTGTTCCTTGGGAAAATTAGGATATGGTAACCAGTGCCAGAGAGTACAAGGTGACCTAGAAAATTAAAAATTAATAATAATAATAATAATAAACCATAAGAGGCCAAATAAAAATACCCAGGGAATTAATTTGCCGAATATCACTTGGTCCTCACTAAATGTGAACAAAGAGATCCTCGGAACCTTGCCAAAATATGAAACTGGCAATTAGGCATACCATGCAAATACATACCCGTTTTTGCACAGCTTTTTCAGAGATCATTTTCAAGAAAGTAAGGTGAGTTTTGCCATTTTAATATAGTAGTGAATGTGAAAGCACCACTTCAGTCTCAGGAATAATGCCAAACTCAGGTAGTTTTTGTGTTCTTTGTGGTTCCCTGAACCATGTTGCCTTAATAAAAGTGAGGGTAGTTTTCCTAAGAATAGAATATTATTACTTCTAATTTTTTCCTTCAATAAATGTAAGAGTATTGCACTTAGGATAAACATACTACTTTTCTACATTTCTTAGTTGTATTATTTATATTTATCTTTAAATTTTTCTTATCATGGTATTTAAGCTATTTCACCAGGGTTCACAAACTCTGTCTCTATTTATGACATTATAATTACCTTAAGAGTAATTGTCATAATTCCTATTTATTTGTAAATGTCCTCATTAAAATTCATAAATGATTCTTTATGTCAAAGTTCTGCAGAGCTTTTCTGTATATTTTCTGTTTTCCATAAAACTTAACGTAGATAATTACCCAGAGGGGACATGCAGTAAATGATTCTTTAAGTGGAATTAAATTTGTTTAATTAATTTTTTAAAAGACTTAATTCTACTTAATATACTAAATTTTACAACTTTCATTTTTTTCCCTCATTTAATAAATATTTATTGAGTTTGTGCTATTTGCCAGGAACATATTAATATTATATTTCTCTTGAAACATTTTTTTTCACAGAACTACAAACTAAGGTCATAGAATTCGACAGCCAGAAGGGGCCTTGGAGGTTACTATTTCAACACACTTATTTTAGAGAAGACAAGAAATTTTGCAAGGGTTTGCAAGAGTAGTGTCAGACCTAAGAGAAAAAAGCTGGTTAGTGCCATAATGGGACCCAAAATCCAGATCTTCTGACCTTGGTGCCAGTACTCCCCTGTCGCGAGATGCTTTTTAAAATCTCTAGTATGTTTATACATGAGAAATCAACAGAGCACAACACTTACACCTGGAAATAGTTACCGGTTACCGCTTGTCATAGTGATTCTACTTTAATAGAAGAGGAATAAATCTGTAGTAAGAATGTTTATAATCACAATCAAGAAATTTAAAATTATTTGTACCCTTTGATTCAATAATTCTGCTTTTGGGGATTCCAGGAAAATGGTTAGAGATACAAACAAGGATTCATGTACAAGACTATATATTGCAGGCTTTTTATCAAAATGTCCAACCATAAGTTATGCTATACCTATCTAGTAGAATATTATACAGTCAAAAGATGTGTATTCATTCGGCAAAATGTACTTCATATAATGTCAAGTTTTAAAAAATTAAGTTGCATATGGTCTAAGTTCATTTAGTAAAATGAAGCTGAATGCGTACAGTAGGATATCCAAGTTTGAAGAAAATAGATCGAAATCATAACTGTGGTTATTTCTGAGTAGTAGGATTACCAGTGATTTTAATTTTCTTCTTTTATGTTATCTATCCAATTTTATAAAACAAACATATGTAAATGTGTAATGAGGGAAGTGAAAAAGAATATTATCCTAAAAAGAGTATCTTCTAGTCAAAGTAGGCCCAGTAGGTGGCCACGCTGAACAGTCACCCACAAGAAAAAAGACTGATTTAAGTAAAGCCACAAGACCTCTCTATGTAAACTTTATAATGATCTCTTCACTCCTGGCTTGCCATCGTGTTATGTTTCCTACCAGGACTGAACTTGGGTGGGGGCAGGGCACCCATAGAGCCATAAATGCTCCAAGAAGATTATAACTCCCCCTGGCCGCCTGGTCCTGTGTTCCTAGCGAAGACTTTCTCTCCCCTCCACTACTCTCAGCCTTAAAACCTTAACCTGCATGTGAGGCCATAGGCTAATCCCATCATGCCCCTGCATATCTATTTATGATCCTGGATCATCCCATAAAAGTCAGAATCTCATTCCTCTATGTCCTATATTGGATCCCCCAGTCTGACCCAATCTCTCATGCTCCTTCATGACTCCAAACCCCTCCACTGCAGCCTGGGGAAGGCTGCTTGATCAGCATCAAAATATCATCTCTCCTCAATCTCTTCTTTAAATATCCCCTTCACTTTTGCTCTTTATCTGAAACCTGGCTGTCTTCAGTGGCCATTCCTTATGAGAGCAGGGCCATTTTCTCTCCCATCCTCTACCACCAGATTTGAGGGTAGGTTACATGTCCTCTGTGTTTTTCCATGATTTACAAAATGATGACCTTGGCACCCGTGGTCCTCAACAGAGTCCGAGTACACAGTCAGCCCTCTACACGTATTTATTAGCTGACTGACTAATGGATTTTAATGCCATGTTGAATATTCCAAACTATTTAACCTATAAATTCCTTTAGCCTGATGTTTCCCATTCAACAATACACAACTTATCTTGATATTCGATCTTTTGGCTTGACTGGTTTGCTTAAAGACTGGAATTTGCAGGTTCTATCTCGTAGGAGAATAGAAGACAGGTAGAGGTAAGAGCTAAAAAAATAATTGTATTTATTCATAACTCAAAAATTAAAGTCAAAAGCTAAAACACATTCCAACCCTATGGTGCTTTCATTTGATTGGATGATTATTTTCATCTTTTATGGTATCTCCTTCCCTCCCTTATTTATCCGGCTATCTATGCATATGGTCCCAAGCAACATTGTCACTCATTCTTTGCAGTACTTGGTTTCTTTTAGCAAGTATTTATTGAGCAACTTCTATGTGTCAGGCACAATGTGAGATACCAGGGATGTGACAATAAACAAGACCGATTATGTCCCTGCCCTATTTACCTTCTACCAAAGTGGCAGATAAGTGCCTTACATATTTTGATTCTATTTCATTCTGTCCTATTCTAATAGACTTAGAATTGTATAATAAAGTAATAAATTATTTCAATAGCAATTTTAAATTAACAAAGTAGTGTCACATCCGGTATCTTATCTGATGCTCAAAAGAAACCATGTAGTAGAAAAGTGTCATTTTACAAATGTCATTGACTGATGTCAAGATGCTGAACATAATGACATTAGCAGGAGTTATTCCAAGGATATGTGGACACTGAGACTCACATGGAAATGACAGGGGGAGAGGGCAGGAACCAGCATCTGATGGAGAAAATAAACTCCATACACACTGCCCACTATCACCCTTTGGAAATTTCTTAGGCTTATTTGTTTGTTTATTCTGACTTTTATAGGACACGAGCTGTTGCAACAATTCTGTTTACCACCATGCCTGAACCTCTTATCTTGAGAGGTCTGTTGACCATGGCTACTTTTGATGGTCATCTTAACAAGAAATCTTTCTCACTAGTATTTGGTGGGGAGACCCCTCGCACCTTGGAATCTACCAGACTTGCAAGCAAAGAACGTGATCTTGGCCCAGACAAGTTTACCAACATCATCTGTGGTAGGGTTTACACTCCTTGAGGACAGGCACTGTGTCTTTCTTTTATTAACTTCTACAAAAAGCTTCTAAAATCATTAAACAAGTGTATTATTGAAGAGGTCTCTTTAAGATTAAACTGTGATCATTATATAGGAAAATATTTTTTTTTATTTTGAAATGATACCAAAGTTCTGAAAAGCAGATATTCAAAATAGAAGGAAATCCCATAAAACAAAATAGACAAGATTGGTTGTATTTGTGTCTGTATCTTTACGTTATAGGGCAGATGGCCCAGCCCTAGACTATCTAGCTGATGGCTTTCATTTAGAAGACCGTGTATATACCTAATTATCTTGGATGTCAGGGATGAGAAATTTCTATTAAATTATCTAGATCACCCCTTTGGCATTTTTTTCCCCTCTACAGTTAAAATAGCTATCTTTATATCCTTTCATGGTTTTTAAATTCTGAAGAAATTAAAATAACAAAAAATCAAAGTAAGGGACTGTCAACTCAGTCAAGATAAGCATGTGCAAAAGTGGGGCCTTTCCATTTCCTCTCTAGAGCTAGGGCTATACAAAAACAATAGTCAGATGGAGCCCAGGTTAATCTTGACTGCTTCTTACTTAATTTGACTATTTAAATATTTTAATTTGGTTCTTGTCTATTCTACACAGTAGAGTATTTTTAGATTAAAGAAATAACATATTTCGTGAGCAGCTGGAGAGCTAGAAAAAATTTCAGTCACCAGGTGTCACACTATCAAACAGCACACCAGGTGTAAAAAGTAGAAAAAAATAACCTTCTAGGGTATCTGGGGAAAATTCCAAGGAAGGCCACACCATGACTACCCTAAACTTTGACAGCCATTTTGCTTTGCAACTTGACTACAAAGAAAATACAGCTATTAAAAAGATATATGCTAATTAGGAATGCCTTCAAACCCAGATCTACAAAGAAGCAGAAGCGTACACAGCAGAGTAGAAGCAAGAAGTGGCTGTTTTCGGCTTCACTGGCTTTTTCTCACATTCTTCACCCTGCAGCGCTCATCCATACTTCACTCACCTGTGGATACCCTGCATCTCCTTCCAGTTCCAGATCACATGCCATCAATCCCGGGAAGCTTCCTCCCCTTCAAGTCAATTCACCAACACCGTGCCAGGCAGTGAGGGGTCAGCAACAATGAAAACAGACATTGCTGAGTGTTTAAGGGGAAGAGAGACACCATGTCCTCAGCAAACATTGATTGAGCTCCCACTGTGGGTCAGGCACCTATTCTAGTAACAACACGACATGGGGAGATATCAAAGCCCAGTACTAAGGATAAAAAAAAGGCAGTTGTAATGTGTGTATGTGTGTGTGTGGATTTATGCAAGTTATAAGCACATAAGCAGTATCACAGTTGTTTATAAATATAATTAGAATTATTAAAAGATAATAATAACATTCCAACAGTGATGTAAAAGATAATAATAACATTCCAACAGCTCAAAAAGCGCTTTCACATCAGAATCTGCTATAATGCTCAAAAAAGCTCCATGGGATAGAAAGCACAGCTAGTCTTAATGGCTTCATTTTACATATGATAAATGCAAGGAATAGAAAGTGGGGTAAATTTATAAACACATGAACTGAAAGAAGGATACAGCAGATTCAGCATATGAGTTACCTCTAGAGAGGGAGGGTCAGTGAGGAGTGAAATAAGAGAACGAAGGTGACTTCAGGTGTGTCTGCAACTTCTGAAATTTCTCTGATATAAATAAAATTCAAAGTAAAAGGGCCAAGACTGAACTTGAGTTAATTCTTAGGATACAGGTCTTCCTCTATGAGACTTTGATCTGCATTTCAAAAAAAGCTTTTCAAAATAACAATGAAGGAAAAATATACAAGAAAAAGGAATTAATAGTGCTTTAAGCATACATACATCTTCCTTTGTATTTTCACCACATATTGTAAAAAATAAATGATCATAGAAGTTCTGGCCTGGATAATAGCAACAAAAATCTAATAAACTTTTTCTTTTCTTTTCTCGTGTTTTCTTTCCTCTTTTTTTTTTTTTTTTTTTTTTACCCCTCTGTACTTAGCAATTAAATCATTCTAATTAGAGCAAGTTGTTTATGTGTCATCATCCATGCATAGATTGGAGCATCCTGAAGACAGAGCTTCTGTCTCATTCACCCTAGTATATTCAGGGACTGGCATCATGCCTAGTTAATAGGTACATAATAATAGTTTGTTGAATAATGAGCATGCACGCACACACACACATACACACATTTCAAAACTGGGGACTTAATTCTAAATGGTATTAGCAGAGCCTGTTTCATTCATTTTTTTCCCTTAGTGGCCTGCTCTTTCACTAGGATTCAGGAATAAAAAAGGAAGAGTGATTTTTTAAATAATATTATTTTCCAATGATAGATGGCATACAATATTATCTTACTTTCAGGTGTACAACATAGTGACCAGATATCTATATACCTCACGAAGTGATCACTCCCATAACTTTAGTACACATCTAACTCTGTACACAGTTATTACAATATTCTTGACTGTACTCCTTATGCTATCTTTTATAGCTCCATGACTATTTTGTAACTACCATTTTGTTAATAAAAAGGAAGAGTGATTTTTTTGAAAATCACTCAGGATTAAGCCATATAATATCTTTTAAGGGTGACTGTCCGAATTGTAAATCCTCCTAAACTTGTAAGCAAGATTTGGTTGCATTTGACTTGGGGAAAAATGAGCTCTTGACATTGATTTTCCCCTGATTCAAAGAGTGTGCAGGCGTTTAAGCATTTATGAAATTGATTGACTCCCCTCCAGCAGCCAATTGATAATAAGTTTAAGCTTCGAAGTGAGGCTGTAAAAGGTTTGATTATATTAACAATACTAATAGTCATGGGTTCATAAATCTTAAGAGAAAGGATGCATGTGTCACATACAATGCATGAAAAAGTTGTTCTTTTATCATGGATAACTCGCTATTGTGTGGAGACCTAGTTGATCAGCTATTCCATTATTTGAATAAGTATCTGATGTCTTGTTTTCTTTCAGGAAGGCAGGTGCAGGATGAAGCAGGAAGCCTGCCAAGAAAGATGATAAATTACCATTTGGTGCTGGCGACCAGAGCTCCCAGATCGCAGGGCTGCCAGGAATTAAGAGGGAGAGTAACCAGAAACGAGGGGGAAATGACTTCTGACTACAACTTGAGAGCTGTTTACTTTTGGTCTTCATTATCTTTGTGGTATTTTTAAGGGTCTCTGTTAGTTTTGCAGCCTTCAAAATGAACTGTGGCTTTAAAAACAATCATACACGACCTCAAAATATGATATTACACCTGCTGAGGTCAAATAAGAAATCAGAGTTGAGAGAGAACCAGTCACCGGAAGCAAATAAATGGCCTAAGAAATCAAACGATGAAGAAAAGCAAAGGTGAAATGTGGCTGCAGCTTCATTTGGAGGGAGCACCTGAGCCAGGCACAGTGGAAGTGCTCTGCCCCAAGCTTACCGCATTGAACAGGGCACGCTGGTATTATGTTTCACCCTCCAAAATTCAGAATAATAATAATAATCGGGGTTTTTGGAATCGGTCTGTTTCATTAACTTCTCCTGTCTACAGGTCATCTTTTCTGTTATCCTATTACGACTTTATAAATCAGTTTCTAATATTCGTGCAATGACTCTTATCAGAAGCATCATTGGCAATGGCTGTTCTTAACTTATTAAATTCAACCAGGATTTATTGAGCACCTAAAAACTACCTGGCCCTCAGCTGGGTGTTGGAGATACACAGATAGAAGAGCCAGCCTCTCCCCTGAAATCATGGTTTGGTGAGGGAGGGACAAACCCAATGCAGTATGCTCAGCACTGTAGTAATGGTGCCAGGACTGACATGGGAAAGCATGGAGGGCCCACCTGGGGAGCCGGGCAAGCTCAAGAAAAGGCTCCTGGGAGTGGAGACATCTGAACTGGCAAAGATGTAACATAGCCCTTTCCAACATGCCAGCTTTATGTCTAGAACTCAGGAAGAAAGTATGAATGGTAAGATAGGAAATGGCAAGTTCTAACTTAGGGTTTTATACCACAAAGGAGTCTAGATTTCTGACTAAGCACCATGGGATTTATCCTGTAATTAATGAGAAGTCCCTGAAAGATATCGAGCAGGGGAGTCATGGGATCAATTAGCATTTGGCAGCAAATATTTATAATACAACATGGTGGGTACTGTGGCAGAAACGTGATCTAAGTACTGTGTGAGCACAGAAAAGGAGCTACCCACTCTAGGAATGGAAAGAGGAAGGTCACGCTTCCCAGAGGGGGTCACACCGAAGATGGGTTTTAGAGGATCAGGAGGAGTTCACCAGGTACAAAGGGAATGGAAAGCATGTCTACTAGATGAGGTGAGGGGAGAGATTGAGAAAGAGAAAAGAAGGGGAGGAGGAGAAGAAAAAGAGAGATCGAAAATTCTAACAGAGCTTTGAAAAATTAAAACTTTAGATTTTGATTATCGGTTATACAAAGCATACATTTCTAATAAAGAACTCTCTTATTTTCTAACGCATTACCTCTGACACCTGATATAGAGACTGTAGTGGGGTTCTTTTTCCCACAGAAAGTAGAATCATAACAAATAGAAGAAGATCAAGACTAGATAAAGTTGTAGACTTTGAATATTTGAAAACCTTTTTCTCTAAAGATAATTTAGAGACCCATGAGTCTGAAAGCTTCCTTATTCCTAAGAGAAAACTGAGACCCAGGAAGGGTAAGTAACTTAGATCCATAACAACAGGACACATAGCGAGCTGGAGTCCATGCTGAGGACAGCTCAGGCCCCCTGACTAGCATATGAACTGTCTTTTCCGTCTCTCAACTGTCCCCCAGATGTGCTTTCTTCTCAGTACTTTACCAGGCTCTTCACTTTCAATAAATCACACGTTCATTCTATTCACACATAAAGTCTAGCTTGCTCATTTGTTCCCCTTTATTTTTATGCTACCTTTGTGTTCCCTATCACATACTAACTAGAAGAGTATTTTTAACCCAGGTTGTTTTCCTTCCCACATCTCCGACCCTGAGAAGTTTAGCTGGTAGGATATTAGTCATTCTATCTATATAGACATGACTCGGTATCAGACCATCTGGGAGCTAGAATTCATGTTTCCAGCCTGGATCCACCACCAACACATTGCGGACCACAGGGAAGCCTTTGCCCAGGGTCAATTTGATAAGGCAAAGAGCATGGCCCTCTGTTTCCACTTATGATCACTAAGGTTAAACAAAATAAAAGGTAATAACAAAAGAATAAGAATGCGTTGTGTGTACATAATAGACTTAGTATATAATAATATTAATTGAACATTAACTGATTATTATTAACATAACAGCAATTATTGAAACTATAAATAAAATTTTAATGAATGTATTGATGGATTTTTAATAATTATTTTAAAATAAATACAGCATTGAATATTAGCCACACTCTGCTATAATGGAGAGCATGCCACTCTAACTGCTAGAGGACATGTCCTAACTATGTCATTTTAGGTCTACCACCAGCTCTGTAATCTAGAGCACATCATTTCAATCTTCAGGCATATTTTCTGATCTATGAAATGAAAGGTCTAGACTTTTTAATTCCTGATGTCATGACTGAAAACCTGTCAAGTTTATTAATATACAGGATCCTGAGGCTAAAGGTCTAAAGGTAAGAATAAGGAGATGGGGTGGGAATAGGATGATTAAATTAATTCAAGAAACCAGAAAGTGGGGAAGAGCAGAATGAGAAGAGGAGGAGAAGGAGGAGGAGGGAGAGAAGGAAGGGAGGGGAATGGGAAGCAGAAGAAGAAAAGTACTTGTCTCTTACTAGATTATTTCTCAGGTCTGTGACAGTATTAATATAGCGGCAGTTTCAGACTGACGAACTTGTGGGATGTCTCTTCATGTCGGCCATTTTAACTAGAAAGTTAAAGTCCAAGAAGGGAAAGCAGAAACAAACGGGACTTTTTACAACCCCATGGTGAGTATTCAGTGTGCCGTCCAAGGTCAAGAGAATTCCTCGGACAGCATCCTTGTGCCCTCCTCTGCTTCCCTAGTTTCTCTCCTTTCCAGATTCGTGACAAAATATTATTGAAGGTTTACTCAGGGCCAGAAACCCTGAGTGCTTTATTATATATTCATTTACTTAATCCTCACAACCACCCTAGGAGGAGGTACTGTTAGTAAGTCTATTTTACAGATAGGGAATTTGAGACACAGAGAGGTTAAGTAATATATACAAGGCCACACAGTTATCAAGTGGCAGAACAAGATTCAAACTCAGTGTCGCTCTTATACATATACTTGGATGTCGTGGATCTAATGTTCCTGGGTCCTTCACGTAAGAGATGGTTAACCTTGGGTTCTTTAAATTCAGACTCATCTTCAAACTGAGAACAATAAAACCTATCTCCTTGGGTTGTAGTGAGTATTATATATGTGTAACACTTGGTATATATGAAGAGTTTAATAATTTTTTTCTCTTCTCCTTAGAAGTCTCAAGTTAGGCCTCTTCATTTTGCAGTCTGCAGAGCTATAACTGGCCATAAGGGTCATTCCTTCTTTGCCATCCTTTATCATTGTGACTAATTTGGGAATGTGATTTATCATAAATTGGTTCATCTGCGCATAGAAAAAAGTGTTTGTTTTTTGGGGGGCTGGGGGAGATGTGCGTGTGTGTGTGTGCGTGCGTGCATGCACGTTGTTTTGAACAGTTTCAAATGTTCTGAATAAATGAAATCTTCTCAAGGTTTAATATTTGCTGTCTGAAAAAACCAGAAATACAGCATGTTTAAATGTGATAAACTGAAGTTTCCAGCTGTTATTTTTTTTGATCTAGCCAAGCACTTATGCTCAATTTGAAATTGGTTTTTGTTAGTTTCCAAGGTCCTAACTGATATGCCAGGATTGAACTCTCTCTCCTCCTGATTTCTTAACTGCTTGGTTCTATCCACATTTAGCACATTTTAGAGTTTTCTTTCATGAGAAAAAAGATAATTTGGGGGATAAAACAATTCTTTTTCCCATCTATAGTTTATTTGAAACATTTATAGTAAATGCCTTACCTACGTTCAGTTGAATTTCAATCCTTAAATACCAACTCTATATTTTCATTGGCATCTCCTACATATTCATGTTCTTATGGTTAATAATTTGAAAAGGAGAAACTTATTTCTGTTGGTAATTTATCTAGAAGCATTAAGAATACTAATTTTATTGAAAATCTGATCAAAATAAAACAAGTTGATAGAATTAGGAAAATAAGCTCTAACAGATATCTGTTAAATCATAAAAAACATCATGAATAATCTTATAATTTTGAAACCTATATTAAACACATTAATTTTTGGAAAACATGTAAAAAGCCAATATTGACACAAGAAGAAACAAAAAATTTGAATGCACCAATCTATTATAGATATTAAAATTGTATGCATAAGATCCCTTTCTTTCCCTTCAAAATAAAAGTTCAGATAGTTTTATTCCAGATTTCAAAGGAACCAATAATCCTGACTTTGGTAAATTGTTCCAGAACACCAAAAAATAAGAAAAGCAGCTCAATTCATTTATGAGGCTATCAGTTTATACCAAACAAAAGAGAAAACTTATATAGACTATTTTCATTTAATAAAATAGATGCAAAAATCCCAAATAATATATTAACTAGCTGAATTCAATAGAATATTTAAAAATACATCAGGATCAAGTAGGTTTTCTTTTTTCCGAAAGAAAAAAAAAGCAACATAAACATTTTTAAAAGCCATTTAATTCATGTTAATGGACTAAAGGAGAAAAATTAGATGTTCACCTCAGTAAACATTCACCTCAGAAAAATTTTAATAAATTTCAATACCAACGTAATATTTTTAAAAAGTTAAAACTACAAATAGGAAGAAAATTATTTAACCTGATAATAAGCTACCTGTCAAAAAACAGTAGCATGCATTACACTTAATGACAAACTTTTCACTCATTTCCTTTGATATTGGAAAAAGACAAGGCTACCTACTCTCATCATTATTATTATTCACAGTATTTGCAGAAGATTATGATACCCTTTCTAATTATTCTCTGTCCACTCTACCAGGCCCATCTCTGAAGAAGTGTCACCTGGGACCCTTCGTGGAGCAGAGTGGGCTTCCTGCCCCATTGTTATCAAGTTTGGCCATGCCAAATTCAACAAGAATCTTTAAGAATTATTATGTGGTTCTGCCATCAATCATTTTTCTCTGCCATAAGAAGGCTATTTCTCAGATGAGGCTGCTTTTTCCTCCTGGATCCCAGAAGAAAGGAGACAGAGCTGTAGCCAACCATACCCAACCTGCTGCTGATGGGTAAATGTGATCATGAAATAAACCTCTGATTTTGTAAACCCCTGAGATTTGGAAGTGTTTCTTATCATATCATAACCTGATGAAAGCTGACTGATACAGTCCTGAAGGTCCTTTCCAACATAAAATTTTTTTTAATTAGATATAAAGACTAAAAGAGAAAGGCAAGATTTTTATAATTACATGATGTAATGATTTACAATACAAATCCAAGACATGCAAAACACTAAAAGAACTAATAAAGTTCAAGGAGATCACTGGATACAAAATCAACCAAAACACTAATAACTTAAAATGGCAATAACAAGCAAGCGATGCAATATTCCTCAAATAAGTGGACCATAACTTTCTATCTCTTACGTGTGGGCTGTCCATAGAGACTTCCTTTCAAAGAGTACAGCATGGAAAGGGGAATAAAAAGAATAACTTTACAGTGGAGAAACCTGACAAACACCACTTCAGCTGAGTGATCAATGTTAACATCAGTACTAAACCATGTTGATAGTATCTACCCTTGATATGATGCAATGAGAATGGAACTTTTCCCCTGTGATCTTCCTCTTCAAAATCTATAACCCGAGTCTAACCATAAAAAAGCAACATAAAAATTCTAACTGAGGGACATTCTACAAAATGCTTGACCAGTACTCCTCAGAATAGTCAATGCCATCAAAAATAAGAAAAGCCTGAGAAATTGTCACAGTCTAGAAGAGCCTAAGGGAGGCATGACTATAATACTCAGATCAGTGAACTCGATTCAAATTATGGCTTGTTTCCCCCTAAAAAAGTCCAGTTTCTTTGTCCCTCTGGAAATAGAAACAGCCACCCAGATCATAATCCAGTGATAGTTAACAGTTTGTATTTGGCTTTTTTTTTTGATTTAACAATTTGTCCATGGACTAGGTACATATGCAACAGATGGGAAATATATGATGTGTCAAATGCTATCTCAACATAAATTGTATAACTATCTGATCATCTTTTGGATTTTAAAAAGATAAATTAACTTGAATATCAGAGAATGAGAAAACACAGTGACACATCAGGCAATGGCACCAAAAGCTAAATTCCTAATAATAATAATAATACCTAATACATATTGACATCTTCCACGTGTCAGATACTATGCTAAGACTTTGATATGCGTTATCTATTGCACTTAATCTTCACAACAACCCTCTGAGGTAGAGACAGGTATTGTCAACCCCATTTGGTAGATGAGGAAACTGAGGTCAAAGAGCATTACCCAAGTGGAAAATGACAGAGCAAGAATTTGAACAGTGTTGATCAGGCTGTATGCAACTGTATGTAACAGAAACCAGACTTCAGTGGCTTAACCAAATAAGGGTTTAATTTTTCTTACATAAGAAATCCAAGGGTAGAGAAATTAAGGCTCATACATTAATTCGGGAAGTCATCGAAGACTCAATTTCTTTCTAGCTTCCAGCTACACCATCCTGAGTGTGTGGCTGTTAACATCATGGTCAGGATATGGCTGCTCCAGCCTCCAGATATTACATCTGTCAGGAAGCAAGAAGAGAGAAAGCGCGGAACAAAAGACATGCCAGCTGAATCTGTTCCTTTCTGTCTAGAAAATGGTAGATTTTCCACTAGAATTCTGTTTCTGACTAGTTGACCAGAACAGTTTAACACAGCTACTCAAGCTGCAAAGAAATATGAAGATGAGAATATTTTTAACCTGGCATATTGTTGCCCTGAATAAAACTGGGGTTCTGTTACTAAGAAGCAGAGAATGGATATTTGGTAGACAACCACAGGGCCAGTCATGAATCCAGACGGCTATTGGATGCTAAAGCTCTATAAATAAATGCGTTCATGACCTCGATCCCAGCACAAAATCAGAAATTCTACCCCCTCCTCCAATAAAAAGTTGGAGGCTAACTTGTCACTGGAGTGATAGCTTTTGTTAACACTGCTTCTTCGGAAAACCCAGCCCTGGAGTAAAGAGGAAGGAAGCCTGCGCAGTGTGCAGGCGCTCTCGTCGTGCCGCTGGCCTCCCGGACCTTCTTTCAATGCAGTAAATGACCATCAAGCCTTCTGCTGCCCGATGACCAAACACCGAAAATAATTTTCTTTGAGAAGACTTTGTTCAACCTAATTTGTGAGTAAAATTTCCTAAGGGCAGCAGTGAAAGGCCTAAGATAATGAGGAAGTCTTCAAACTCAGGGGAACTGAGGAGTTCTGCTCTCAAAGTTACCATACACCATTAATCAATTGTTACTAGGCAGAGTCACGGAACCCAGATAGAGGTCAATGGATCACATGACCCACGGCATGCCAAACTGCCAGTGTCCTGCTGCTTAAACTAAAGCAGAAGTGACTTTGTAAGTATTCTCGATTAGCAGAATTCACAACCTAAGCTGATTTTTCATATAAAGGGCTCAGTTCAGACTGTGGGGAGTCACTGAGTAAAACAAAGTAGAAAAGTTGGGGTGGGGAGCCACTAAACAGGATACATTGTACAGTTTATAAGAAAAACAAATTGGAAATAAAAATTATATTTTGCACCTTAACCTGGTTTATTGAATGTGGTCCTTATTTAAAAATTGAAAACACTGTTGCTTATCATTTTCAATAAACATTTTAGTCCAAACCACAGTTGCTATCTTTCAGCATTTTCTACAAAGTACAGTATTTTGATTTTTCAGATGCTCAGTAAACTAGATGCCATTATGTCAGACTTGTGACAGAGCTTGCTCTTCATTGACCTCTGTGTGGTACTGCTTATATGGTAAGGCATTTCATTCGTAAGTAGGAGCATCTTTATATAGTTCTGAAAGGTAGATATATAAACATCTCAACATCTCCTTTAACTTATTTCTTATGTTAGCAAAATCCAAATTTACTCTTTGTTAGTTCATTCTTCCTTTGATTCTAGAACTTTCTTAATACTAAGGAAAAATATAAATTAAAAAATTAAAATAACTTATTACAGAGAACAGGAAGATTTTTATTTTATTTTATAAACAATTGCTTCCTATCTTGGTTCAGCCTGGTCTTTTTAGTCATACTTGAGACAAGGCACTGGGTAACAACCACATTTAATAGAACTACACAAAAAAACATTAGGAGAAACAACCTGGGCAATGTTAAGTTTCCATTTTCAAATCGGTTTAAATATGGAACAGTTAGTGTTGTTCCATTATATACTGGGAAGCTCCTAGTTCATATTCTTGAAGTAAAAGAATCCCCTTATTTTGTCAAATAAAAATTTTCCCACATTTACACCAAAGCAGAAAATTTTATGTAGATCTAAATCATCGTGACACAAGGTGAAGAGCAAATGATTTAGTTTAGGATCTCTGGTGTCTGTTTTTGGTGTAAGCTAAATTTTTTCTAACTAATATTACCGTTTTTTATTTTTTAAGTTCTGCAAGTCAGAGACCATGTCAGATGCTCTGTAAACTAGATGCTGTTATGTCAGATGAAATGCTTAGGAATCTTTCTAGACAGGGGCAGAATATAATCAGAAATGAAAATGTGCAGAAAAGTACATATAAGAATATGTAAAATATATTCATTATATTCATTAAAAAACATTTGCTATAGTGAAATTTGGAAGTCCCTAAAATATCCCAAAATAATGAAATGGTTAACTAAATCATGACAGTACAATGAAATTCTCTGTAGGTATTTAAAATAATGAAGATCAGCACTATTCGTTGATAATGAAAAATGACCACAGTTTACTGTGATGGGAAAAATCAGCTTAGAACAGTGTATGCAATAAGAGCTTATTTTTTTTCCAAAAATAGTACAAAAAATGTAATATGCTAAGAAAAATATACAAAAGGATATGCTCCAAAATGTAAACAGTGGTTGCCATTGAGTGACTTGGCCATTGGTAATTTTCACTTTTTCCACAATAGACAATGTATGTCAAGGTCATAGCATAATATCTGACACATAGAGGGTCTGAATATTTATTAGGAATAATTACTATTAGGGTTTCATCTCTGTCAGCCATTGCCTCTGGTGTGCCACTGTTTTTTATACCTCTCTAAGTAATTTCTCTTTTTTTTTTTAAACAATAATGATAAAACTATGCAAGAAGTAATTTTTTGGGGGGGAGGAGGAGGAAGTGTGGGGGTGGTTAGGGAAGAAGTTCCTGCAGTAATGCCTGCCTTCCCACTTCCCATCTGGGTTATTGACATGCACAAGGCCTAAAGAGAGAGGTGGAGGGAAAGCAAGAAGGAAGGCTTCACCACAGTAAATAAAAAGCAAACGGTATGCATATCAGCATCCTAAGATGTACCACTCTGCTGGGAACACCCAAGACAAAAGAATTATCGGACACAACAGTTCAAAGCATATTGCACCTGTCAAAACGTCTGTCATCTTCTATAGAAATGCACCATTCTGAGAGAGAAAAAGGAAACTTTAGCAAAGTCACTCAGGAACAACAGCTTACTTTGTCTCCTTCCTCTGGCCAACTCCTCCATCTGAAAGCCATTTAGCTCCATGCTAAAGATTGCCTGGAAGGACCAGACAATAAGAAGGTCTCTTTCATTGTCAAGGACAGTTACACTTTGAAGATGACGTTCAAAAGAGGTTAAAATGGGTCAACAAGCAATTGTTGAGCTTATGCAAGGACATGTGAAGAGAACATTGTTAAAGTCACACAAAAAAAATCTCAATCTCAAAGAATTCAACTTTAACCTAGAGGAGGTGTGGGAAGGAAGGAGCTAACATGCAATACTGATTTCACCCCAAAGAATTAAGGGGGAGGGGATCCACCTCGAGAGGATTAATTGATAGACAGTTTGGGTATGTGGTCTTTGCCATTCCAAACATCCGTTCACACTGTGTATTAGAAAGATAAGTATAATTTAAGACAAAGTGAAAAAAATATGATTTTTTAAAAATGTAAATTATATCAGTGGTGCTAATTCCATACAGACTATTACATTTGTAAGAATTATGTTTTCTGGATCTCCTTTAGGAAATATGTGTAGCATTTAGTCAGATGATAGGTAAATGGCTAGGAGTGGGTAGGTGGGTATATTTAAACAGCGGTTATTATTTTTGTGTAATTTCTTAGATATCCATAAAAAGGAAAGCTTAGGAATCTGTCTGAAAAAAAAGAAAAAAAAATTGATCTAGAAAGAAGCAGCATGGCAAATTCAAGTCAGTCTGCCTAGGTTTATGGCCTGGCTCTGCCTTATACAAGTCATGTGACTTTGGACAAGTGGCTGAACCCCACTATTCTGTTTCCACCTGTGTAACGGGATAGCAACAACAAGCCACAGGAGTACTGGCAGGATTAAAGGAGACTCTGCCACCAGGAGAAATGAAAACATATGTCCACACAAAAACTTGTTCATGAACGTTTATAGCAGCATTATTTATAATAGCCAAAAAGTGGAAGTAACCCCAATGTCCACTACTGGAGAATGGATAAACAGAATGTGGTCTAGCTATGTAATAGAATATTATTCAGCCATGAAAAGGAATGAAATACTGACACATGCTAAAACATGCTTCTATTGAAAAATTATGATAATTGGAGGAAGTCATTCACAAAAGACCACATATTATATAATTCCATTCATATTAAATGACCAGAATAGGAAAATCTATAGAGATGGAAAGCAGATTAGTGATTGTTTAGAGCTGAGGGGTTGGAGGAAGGGGGAGTACAGGAAGATAATAGGGAAGGGTATAGGGTTTCTATGTGAGTGGATGAAAATGTAAAATCGATTGTGGTGATGGTGGCACATATCTGTGAATATGCTAAAAACCAGTGTGCTATACATGGCAAATGGGTGACTTGTATGGAATTATATCTCTTTTTTTCCCCTATTTATTTATTTATTTTAACATTTTCTTTTTTTAATTTTTTCCCCTCCACCTTCCCCTCTCCTCTCTGGTAACCACTAGGTCCATTGTCCATGTCCATGAGTCTTTGTTTGTTTGTCCTGTTCATTTGCTGCTTTTAGATTTATATCCCACATATAAGTGATATCATGTGATTTTCAACCTTTTATGTCGGGCTTATTTCACTTAGTATGATTATTTCAAGGTCCACCCATGTTGTTGCAAATGGCAGTATTTCATCTCTTTTTATGGCTGAATTATATCTCAATGAAGTTGTTAAAAGTAAATAAATAAAAGAAACCAAGCAAGAATGATTATCGAGTCTTTGTGGAAAAAATAAAAGATTAAAAAAGCAAAAAAGGAAGGTAGAGAGATACTAAAATAAAGGAATCAGAACAGTATTTGGCACTTAGTAAGTATTTAATAAATATTGATTATTAGCATTATTTTTATGAATAAATATAAATCATTGTGTATAGTTTTGGGAAAAAAAGTATTGTTATGTAGCCTAATAGACTGAAATTTCCATTTTAATCTTAAAGTATTGATCTTTAAAGATTTTTTTAAATTCAAGTTTATTCCTTGAAATCTAGAGACAATCTATACCTACATGGTCTATTTAAAAAAATTTCAAAATGAAATGCAGCTTTTTGTCTTCTTATAGTTTGCCACTTAAATATATTAAATTATTTATGACACTCAAATCTTCTTTAATTTTTTTTATTTTGAAATTGACTAGCCACAAAGTCAAACAGGAGAAAACTGAGAAAAGCCATTCACTCTGAAATAGACTCGTGATTGAATTTACTCTTTAAAAAAAAAATCTTTGGACTATTTTCCGAAGGCCACACATATTATGCCTAGATAAAAAAGAAAGCTGGATTTGGTTATCACTTTTCAAAATCTCAAACAATTCAAAAGGATAAAAATGATAAGTTTTACTCCATTTCCCCAGAAGAACCCAACCCTTTCCTCCCCTTCCTGTCTCCATATATTACAATACGTATGTATTTCTAGATCTACAGGTATATTATATTTTATAAAATAAATTATCTAATTTATAATATAAAATATAATATACCTGTAGATCTAGAAACACATAAATACATGCCTTTGGCCTTGCTCAAAGTGATAAGTTTTACTCCATTTCCCCAGAAGAACCCAACCCTTTCCTCCCCTTCCTGTCTCCATATATTACAATACGTATGTATTTCTAGATCTACAGGTATATTATATTTTATAAAATAAATTATCTAATTTATAATATAAAATATAATATACCTGTAGATCTAGAAATACATAAATACATGCCTTTGGCCTTGCTCAAAATAAATTTACAAAAAAAACTATTAAAATTTAAACTTCAGGACCCCTCATTTACAAAGGCCCTTCCAAGGCCTCTGTCTAACTATACTTACAATTTTGTATTCTTCTCCTTAAAGACACTCCTTCAAAATATATAAGCTCAGGCTCCATAAAAGTTGATCTGTCCCTGGTTGCTACTTCTTGTACTACCCATTACTCTGTCCTTTCAAATCCTATACTCTCCAAAATTAAATTTAAGTCCTGCCGCGTGAGTCCTTCTATGATTATCTCAACAGAAATTCACCTCTCCCTTCTCTGAGTTTCCACTTCACTTATTTGCTAAACAACTTCAAAATCTCATTTCCAAATGCTTGAGGTCAGTTGAGTTTTGGAGCTTCAATTTTTGTGTATATTATGGTTCATAAACTATATAGCATGTAATGGTGCATAAATCATGTATTATGTAACACTATCCATTACGGTCTCAGGTAACACTGCATAATCAACCATATTAACACATCTTCATCAAAATACATGAATATTCACACAAAGTGTTATAAATAAAGGCTATAAATAACCAGTTTGGGACATAACTAACACAAAATGAATTATAAAAGAACTTTCAATTTTCAGAGATTTGGGATTTCAGAATTATAGCCAAAGGATCATAGACCTGAACACTATTTTGTCATTATTTTATGTCCCAACGGCTAGGTTTTACTTGACCAAAATGGCTCTTCGGCTCTATATCCCCAGCGGAAAGTATCTGGCATGTACGTGGGTTTTCAAAAAATGTGATAGAATAAATGAATGAAAGAAGTAAGTCTCACATGAAGTAGAGCTTGTCAAAGAAAAAGATTGTATCTTTTTTAGTTGACATCCCCAACACCAAGACCTGTGCCTGGCACTCAGTGAATGCTCAGTAAATGCTGATTGAGTTGAATCACACTTCTCAAATCCCTCATAATGACTACCAAGGATAATTAGTACCCAATAAACACTTCACAATTGATCTCAATTTCGCTGACTTAAAAAGTCAAGATTGATTTCCACAAGGGAGGGAAAACATGGGTTGGAGGATATGGAGGGAGCGGTAGGAGAAGGAGTCTAGACATAGCAAAAATTTGTGGAGTGTTAATAGAGAAGAGTATTTCATGAAGACCTTGAACTATGCAAGAAGGATGCCACACACCTTAAAAATTCTGGAGCACTTTTCTTAATGTCGAGTATTCTCTGGACAACACCCTCTTTCCTGAGTCCCTGCATGCCGCAGAATCCTCAGCATCACATTTGTAGTTACAAAAACATTGTCTTATTCCACTTTGGGTAGTTTCAGACTTTTATAAAGAGTTGAGGTTAAAGGTCACATGATGGTAGATGCTGCCACCTGGCCTGCTGTACTCTGAATTAAACTTTTCTAAATCAGAGGTTCTCAATGTAATAGTTTGTTAATTTTTCAACAACATACATTGTAGTTGGCAATGATTGTTTAAAAATATTTTATGTCCTCAACCCATAGTTACCACATCCTACTTTGCACCTTGTTATCAGGAAGAGAAGGGATGTAAGTAGAGTTTCTATACTTTCTTCACTTAGGCACCAAGAGCATGGTATAAAATCTGATTTATAGATGTTATCTATACACACAGGTAGTCATATGTATAAGTATACTAGCTTTAGTAATACAATATATAATAATATAGCTTTATAATGAAATAAATTTTTATAATATATAATATAGTTTGTAAAGCTTATATGTACATGTATATATACATACATATATACACATCTTATTATTACTAAAAATAAAGCTTCCTCATCTATGAAATGGAGATAATACTAGTAAATACTTCATGAGGTCATTATGAGAAGTAAATGAATTAATACATGCTAAACACTTAGAACAGTTCCTAATACATAATACACACTCAATAAATATCATCTGTATCATAATTACTATTATTGTACCTATTATAAAAGAATTTCTCATTTGTAAACATTATTTGCTAGAGAGTATCTTAAAAATTTAGTTTCTTCAATGCACTATTTTAAAAAATTATCAATATCTATTTTCCAATGCAACTTTCAGAAAAAAAAATTTCTTACTAAAGTGGCATATTATCTTTCTTAGAAGACCATTTGAGTATGTAATAATAAATGTACCATAAGTCAAATCATATACTCCTGCAGAAATAAAAACAAGCTGTAATTCAGAATCATAGCAGCAATTATTTTATACCCTAGGATCTTCTTGATTCCTCGGTGACAGTACTATAAATAAATATATTATTAATTTCCTAAAATTGGCACTAGTAATGTTTAATTAAGCATCATTTTTAGATATAATGGCATTGGGAAACATTTAACTACATTTACTTTGATGCGTTTGTGTCAAATTCTAGTACCAAAGTAGATGTCATTCAGAAGGACTTGAACACCTGTAGCCCATAACTGTGACAGCAAAGGCGGAAACACTCTTCACTCATCACTATCTAACCATGGTCAGCGCTGGACCAGCTAACCTTCTCCCCATTATGTGCAACCAAAATGAGGAAAAAATACCGAGACAGCTCATTATATCCCTCCAAGGAAGAGCAATTTGTGTGTTTGTTTGTTTTTATCAAGGGCTGCTTTCTTCACTTCTTTGACAAGAAACCCTTATTTTGAACCCTACCAGTTTACACAAATTTTGGTAGATTTAGAATAGAGTCTTGAGCAACATTTTCTCAAGTGTGTTCTATAGGACTCGTACTGCAAGATATTAATAGGTGTTATTTAAATACACACACACACACACACACACACACACACACACAAATACACACATATGTCAGAGTTCCCTGATCAAAGAAAGTTGGGAAATACTAAGTTAAACAGAGTTAATCAGGTTTTTTTATTGTGGAGTTTCCTGGAATCCTTAATATGGTACTGTGACACTCTAAGAGGGCACATACTAAGCCCCATCTCCCAGACATATTTATCTATAGACTTTTCATCTCACACAGCATCTTTCTAATTTTAGTGTTTCATTGAACATGATTTGGGAAACCACTTTAGAATATGGTATGTCACATACTTTATATCTTTGGCTCTGCCCCTTTTCTAAATTCTGAACAGAATTGCTTCTTCTATATTGTATTTTTAGTAAATTCACTATTCTGCACTTCAATGAGGGAATCCATTTATCATATCAAAAACATTTTCTACTTCTGAAATTGAGAATTACTTAAAGCAGTGGTTCCCAACTCCCGGGCCACAGACTAGCACCGGTGCATGGTCTGTTAGGAACTGGGCTGCACAGCAGGAGGTGAGTGGAGGGCAAGCGAGCCAAGTTACATATGTATTTACAACCAATCCCCAGTGCTAGCATTACTGCCTCAGCTCCACCTCAGATCACCAGGCATTAGATTCTCACAGGAGCACCAGTCCCTGGTGCCAAAAAGGTTGTGGACTGCTGACTCAAAGCAATGATTTCTTGATCTGACAAAAAAAAAATCAGTTGCACTAACGCATAATTAAATAGGAAATTATAAGATCTCAGAATTAAAATTTTACATAAAAACCCATGAGTTTGGCCGTACACTTTTTTCCAACCAAATGGCAAGAAGTTGAACTTATGGCTGTTATATGACTTTGGTGAGCAGATGCCATTATATCCACAGGAAACCACTATAATCACCACTGATAACCTGTACGCTCTCTTATAATAAAATCATGAATAAATGAAAATAACATTTATTATAAAATCATATTACTTTGGAACAAGAAAAGCTCTAAAGTTTGGAGATACCTTTTTTTTCTTTAAAGTGCATTACTCCTAGAGAATGCTAATATTTAAAAGAAATCGAATCATCCTCAAAGGCCTGAATCAACTCCCAAATGTTAAACAGTAACATTTCATTCCTACAGAAACATTGAGACTTAAATTTGAACTTTAGACAATGTTAAGTCTTAAATATAGCCATCATATACATATATATATATATATACCACACACACACACATATATAAATTTGAACTGAAGGGGGAAAATGCAGTAGGATTTACAACTTGGTTGAGTCCAACCAAGCCCGTGGGAAAATTTCAAGGAATTTGAGTAAATATGGATGTATTGGTCACATTGATTTGTATTTCTCAATGTTGAAAAAATACTACATTAAACAGAATAAAAAAAAAAAAAACCCATAAAATCATTTGATAAAGTCAGTTTCTGCTTGCATCATAGGGA
>NW_006437736.1:6294637-6336251 GCF_000325575.1 Pteropus alecto | reverse complement strand
TCACCTATGTTTTCCAAACCTCTATTTAGAAATTCAAAAGGCCCTTAGAAAACATCCTTAAACCAAAGCTCAAGTTGGCAAATGAAACCGTTTACCTGGCAGAGCAAAACAAAGAGGGGTCCTCGCAGTGCCTGCAGGCACATTGCTAAGTGGCACGCGATGTACCCCATCCCCATTGTGAGGCACAAATTCTTTGTGACACTGGGAGACACCGCAGAACAAAAATACTATTAGAAATGCTTCAAAAGGAACATTTTTGGCTGCGATAGAGACTTTTGACATTATTTATTAGGTTCAAAACTACTTCACAAAAGCCTAACAATGGTTCTGTGGAAACCAGTACATCTGAGGCCCTTTCTGTTGTTCTGGGCAGGCATTGATTTGAAGATGGGCCGCCCTCACGGAACAATTCCCTCGCAGCGGTCAATATAAGTGAGCATTCACCCTCAGCCTAGGAGGGGCCTGTGAACAAACCGTATGGAAACGCTGCGGTGGACGGGAGGGGGGATAAGAGCAAGTCACGATTAACCTCTTTGTGGGGAGATGGGTGGGAGACCCGGCAAGCTGAAGAAGGGGCGCTCCTGCCAGACTGTCATGGGGGGAGGCGTCTGCCCTGGGCTCCTTTTTCCCCAGGGGATGAAGATGCTTGGGGAGCATCTCCGGTGTCATGGCAACTGTGTCTCTTCCGACTGGATTTCCGGGCACACCCTGGAGCCTGCTTTGGGAATCTGGGTTTGCCAGAGCGTCTGCTGTGGCTGCCATCCTCTCCTCCAGCATGGTGTCTGAGGAACTCCAGGAGACTCTCATAGGGGCCCAGGGGGTCTGGCTTCTCCCGCAGAGACCAATGGCAGTGGAAGGCCTCTCAGTGGTACCTGGAGGGCAAAGAAGGGTAGGAGGAGTGGCCCTGAAGTGTGAGGAATTGACTTGCCCGCTGGGACTTTTTTTTTTTTTTTTTAAATATCTTCTCATAACTGAATGTTTTAGAAAGCGACATTTGCAATGTAATGTTCTGTGTGGGGAAAATCTCTTGACATTATCTTCACGTGCTCCCTTACATTCTTTAAGAGGACAAAATGCTATCTGTTTCTTTCCTATTGTTTGAAAGCACCCCCTCCAATTAATTTTTACAGAATCCTCATATAACTTTCATTTCAAGGAAAACTGTTCAAAACTTTGAAACACTGGGAACCAGAAGAATTGGTAACTAAATAGGGCTTCATATTCTATCTTTGGGGAAAGTTTGTGAATGGAAAGTTATCAAGTGGAGTTAGATATCATACAAAACAAATGGATCCACGGCCCATTTAAACTTACAACTAATAATTAAAAAATCCAAGAGGCAATTACTTCATGAGTTTTATGAGGAATTTCAAAGCAGCTGAAGATGAAAACAATTAGTGAAGTAATCTGATGCCTGGTCTATATGACACACATACACACTAATTATAATAGATTTAATTTTTTTCTTTGTCCAACCAAATAATTTTTTCATGTAAAAGGTGAGGTATTTTTTACAATGCAGTCAACACTGTAACAGAATATACATGCATATATACATATGTATTTCACCTGTGTTTTCTTATATATACATACATATATAATGTGTGTATGTATATATCATAAATATACTATCTTAAAGTTTTAACCTGAGAAATTCTACCCATTTACTTACACAAATTAAGTCTAATTCTTCAATTGTTAACTAAGATAATTTACATGCTTTAAATCACTTCTTACAAAAGTTTTTAAATGGCTTTGAATAGAATGTAGAGGTCTAGAATATTTGGAACAACCTACAGGATAATTTGCAAATTCAAAAAATATGTAAAAGATTTAGAATGCATATTACCCTCCTAAGAGTGGGTGTCAAATAGCCAGTCTATCTCTAGGTGACTCACTTTAGTCCACCACATACTGTTCATTCTATGCCTGATATGTACTGAGCATCTCCCACTCAACATATCCAGTCAAAGAGTGAAAATTTTTTAGTAAATCCGATTTCTCCAATGTGAGAACTATTTCCTGGAAATAAAGATGAAATGGCCTTTCAATATCTCCAGGTAAATAAAAGCTTTCAGAGAGCAAACACATTGCCTTTTGAAAAATAGATGCTTAATAGCTGTTTGTTGATTTCCAGCCTTGGCAGATGACCCATTCATTGTCATCAATAATCAATGCAAGAAGATTCCACCAAAGAACATGGATGTGGCTCTGGAATTTGGAGCAACAGAATATGACCTAGATGGAATATGCTGTCTTCTGTCTTGAATCGAAAATCAGAATTCCCTCTCTGAATACATTTTGGTAATGATGCATTTTGTAACAAACTGTCTTAGAGGGGTAGTGTGGTGGAATGGAATAAACAAGGTTTGGGGGTCAAACCATCATAGATTTCAAATGCTGACATATGACCTGGCCTAAGCTTCTTTGTCTGTACCTGAAACATGAAGATTGTTTTACCTACTGTGCAGGATTGCTAATGGAATTAAGTTTGCTTATTCATTTATTCATTCATTAATATTTGAGTGTCTGTTATGTGCCTGGCAGTATTCTAGACAGAATAGAGTGGGCAATATCCCTGTATTTATAGAGCTTCCATTGTAGTTGTAGGGAGAGGGAATGGGGAAGGAAAATAGACTATTAAATAAACAAATGAAGAACTGTGCAAGTGTCAGCTGGTGGTGAATCCTAAAGGGAAAGGTAAATCAGGAAAGGTTAGGAAAGATCCACAAAAGTGATATCTCAGTAAAGACTTGAAGGCAATGAAAAAGTGAACTAGTTAAGTATCTGAGGAGAGAACATGACAAAATGTAAAGCATCTAGGATATAGTAAGTGCTCAATACCCAAGAGATGCTATTGTTATATTTAGATTCTCAATGTAGGAGTGCTCTGACCTGGAGTCAGATTGGAGGGTTTGAAACCTGGCTCCAGCCCTAAAAGTTGCAGAATCTCTACGGGCTTCCAATTATGTATTTAAACCACAGGAAAATAAAAATTCTTAGAGAATGGACATATGAATCGAAACTGAAGGTATATGTTCAGATTTTTAGCACATTGCTTTTTATATAATAAGAATAAAAAAATGATAACCAACCAGCATCCTCAGCATCCCACCCTCAAGCCTAGCTTTCCAGAAATGAAGGAATCTCTGTATCAGCATCTTTAATAGACAATATCTCAGCCGTACTTTAACACTTCTGGCCCACAAGCAGTATACTCTCCTCTAGTTCAAAGAAAGTTCCTCTTTTTATTGAGTCCAACTATGTCTTTTTCTGCTATTGATCAATTCCAACAAACTAGATATATTTGGAGAAAAATCCAACAAAAAATTCCCTAAAAAAAAAGGCCACATAAAGGCAATCTGATCCTATTTAATCCTTTTTATATATGACAGTTCCTAGACTACTTGGAGATAAGCATTGTTTCCTGACATTTTCTCTCCTCCAGTCTGAACATCAGCACCATAAACACCACCACCATCATCACCACTGCCATTCAGTCTCTGCTATATTCAGGGAAACTTATTTATATTAATCCTCTAATTACAATATTTCTCCAAGGCAGAAAGTATTGTTCGTTCATAGATGAAAATACTGGGCTCAAAGACCATTTGTGGAACTTGATCATGGCTATAGAACTGAAACAAAAAAAAGCAGAGATTTGAGCATGGATCTCCTTGGTTCCAAAGCTCATTCTCTCTGGTCCATCTCCTTACATTTAATCATTCCTCTTATTAGTAATTTTGAGATACTTCATTATCATATACCTTATGTTGCGCTATGAATTCACAGCTTTCTCATCTTTAAAATGGGAATCATCACATTATCTGCCTAAGAATATTTGTTAAATGAGGATTTCATAAAATAATGTGAAATGCTCAGCACAGTGTCTGCCATAGGATGAGAGCCTAATAAATGGGGACTGGAATGATGATGGTAACAATGATTATCAATATCATTATTATCTGGGGCAACACCTGAATCATCAAACTATTCATTATCAACTCACACTTGTTCTGTCCTCCAATACAACACTTAGCAACAAGTAGACTTCCATGAAGGACTGTCTAATATGCTTCTTACAGAATCTTCTAGAATAGAACCTACCATTGAGTCAATAATTTTGCTGATTATACTGATATGAAAAATAAAATATGGCCAATTGAAAAGAGAAAAAAAGAATTAGTGAAACTTACCAGGTGGGACAGGATTTCTCTTGGAATTTCGAGAGGGCTGGTTCTGAAGTCTCACGTGTCTAATGAGCTGTGTCCCTGCAGCCTCCAGGCGCAAAGGATACGCTGAGTAAGATGGAATAGGCATTTCTGTCACTGGCTTTTCCAAAACTAGACTGCTCCAGGCCTGCTTGGGTGCTTCTCTGTCTCTCTTATTAATTTCTTGTCTAACGGTGAAGATCAGTGGGTTCTCGTACCATTCGCTGGATGATGTTGTGTGAGAACTGGCTTCTTCATGGTTTTCTTCTTCGAAAGAAGCTCTGCTTACATCAGGAGAGCTGGGGATACTGTACTGGCAAGTATAAAGCAGTTTTTTACATGCCACTGGAGTCTGAATCACTTCTGGAAATACTGTAACAGGTAAATACATCAGTTTGAGAATTTCACTTCAGTATCATCTACTAAATTAGTGACCAAAAGGATGGATTTTTGTTTGGTTCATATTTCTATCTTGAGCAAACAGAAATGATAAACAAGCCAAGGACTGGGGTGACTGAGGGGGAAAAGTAGAGGAGGGAAAAGATGTGGAAAGAGAAGTAAGAGGCTGAGACTGCTTTTGTTGAGTTCAAGCTATGTTGCAGGCTCTGTGTGAGGGCCTGGACATATTGGTCATTTAGTCCTCACAAGAACTGTATCTAACAAATACTATTATCTCCGCTTTAAAGGTCAGGAAGCTAATTTGAGGCTTATGGATTGAATTGTGTCCCCCAAGAAGACAAGCTGAAGTCCTAACTCCTTGCACCTATAAATGTGATCTTATTTGAAAATAGGGTCTTTGCAGATGCAATTAAGTTTACACAAGGTGATTAAGGTGAGGCCTTAATTCAATATGCTAGTGTCCTTAGAAGAAGAGAAAACAGACACAGGCACAGAGGAAGAATGCCATTTAATGACAGAGGCAGAGACTGGAGCAATACATCTACAAGCCAAGGGACGCTAAGGATTACAGCAACCACCAGAAGCTATGAGAAAGGCATGAAATGGCTTCTCCCTCAGAACCTCCAGGAGATGCCAACCTTGCTGACACCTGGCCTCCAGACTGTGAAAAATCATTGAATTTTAAGCCATTTAGTTTGTGGTTCTTTGTTACAGCCCTCCTAGGAAACGGATATACTCATAATAGTTCCAATTAACACATGTTATCCCGGAACAATTATTAACAGCAGCCCCTTCACTCAAAATGATAAAAAAAAAAAAAAAAGTATTCAAACTTGGGGTAAGATAAGAAGAAAAGCCAGGAGGTAGGAAGGTATACAATAGGAGGAAGAAGGAAGTTGATTTCTTGAGTTCTACTACATGGTAGAATCTGTGCCAGGATGTAACAACTCTTAACGAGACTCTTATTCCCTGTGCTCAAGGTGCAGTCAAGTGACAAAGAAGATGTTGGCCATGTTAGGTTCCAGGACACACTCCTCCTAAACCACTTCTTGTCTGCAGGAAGAAGAATCAAAGCAAATGCCCCCAGAGGCATTGACGATAATAAAAATAAGAGGAAGGCCAAGTAGGGACACCCTGGGGGTATATGCCCCATCAACAGGGGCCAGCCCCTTTTCAGACCTTGTCTTTTATTGCCATGAGGGAACGCAGGCCCCATGTAGACAGATTTTCTAGGTTTTCGGGAGAAATAGAAATAGTGTGTGTGTGTGTGTGTGTGTGTGTGTGTGTGTGTGTAGGGAGAAAGAGAGAGAGTCCTGACTTTTAAATATTAGTAACTCACTCAATTTGTCTATTTTTTTTTTAATACAGTGTGGGCTACACAAAACACATCTGCTCTCTGAATTACCACAAGTCCATTTGTAGTTTTGGCTTATAAAATTCATATTATCATTCATCTACTTTCATACCATCTCCATCTCAGAACATGACTTTATAAATATTCATCCTGGACCTGTGGGAATGCATTTGCAAGCTCTGTGCATAAGCAGATTTTAGAGCTCTAGAAGTTTCGTCTACCTCCAAAACCTTAGGAAGACTAAGCTCTTCATTTTAATTTTAAATGGTTGCCCCATTTCGTCATGAAGCCCAAAATGCGAAATGGTAGACAAATTTATCAGGCTTTCTCGAATACAGAGAAACATCTAGAATCTTTCAAAACAGCAGCTCTGGGACTTTAGATCTCAAAGGAAAATCTACAACACCAAGACTAATGGCATTTGATCTGCCCTCATTCTATTGTTCAAATATCAAGAATGGGATGCAAGACCTGGTGGCACTTTATACACCTTTACATCCTAGAAGTTATGGATTGAAAGAGTCCTTACCACCCTCATCATCCACTTCTTTTTAAATACCCCCAAGGGTCTGAACCTCACTGCTTCTGCATCAGAGATTTCACTGTTCATCAGAAGAGCAAATAAATAACTTTATATTTGTAATACACAAGGCATATTTAGATAGGTAGATTTAGATAGATAGATAGATAGATGATAGGTAGATAGATAGATTTATAGATGATAGATTGATTGATAGATGATAGATGATAGATAGATAGATAGATAGATAGATAGATAGACAGACAGACAGACAGACAGACAGACAGACAGTAGATAGATAGATGACGATAGATAGATAGACAGACAGACAGACAGTAGATAGATGATAGATTCGATGATGAGAGAGAGAGAATTTAAAAGCCATCTATCTGATATTGAGACAGGTGATGACAATATTTATATATTATTTGACCAATATTTGTTGAGCTTATACCATATACTAGGTACTACTCCAGTGACAAAGTGTTACTTAGGCCAACAGAATCTATCATTTTGAGATTAAATTGACCGGCTGATTGACAGCAAATTGGACTTCAACACAGAAAGCCAGAACTCTCAGTTTCACAGAGCCCTGAATGAATTTCAGGTTTTCTTTGTGATACAACAACCAGGTAGGTTTCCAAACCGAACAGAACCACCAGTTGTTTTGGTGTTAAACAGAGACTGTTGGAAATGGAAGGGCCTTTCGCAATCTCCTATGGCTTCCAGTCTTTTTCTTTTTCAATTTTTCAAATTTATCCACCAAAACAGTGACAGAACTTAAGCCAAAATTCATTGCTCATGATTTGTTAAGTTACACATCTTTGTTAAGTTACACATCTCTTTAAGTCTAATTTGTCATTTCTCAATTCTGCCTACACATTAGCCAATACCTGGCATGCTTTGAAAAATACAGATATGTGGTCCCGGGACCCCAGTAACTGTAGTTTGTAAACCCCTAAGAGATTATAATGTGTAATCTAATTCTCTAATTCAATCATTAGATGAGTGTTATAAACTTTATTCAGTCCAAACAATCATCATGAACATGCTAGAGCCATGAAGTTAGGGATGTCATTCTCAGAGTATTACCACTCTGAGGCCAGCCATCATTTCAGACACCAGCATTATGTGGAACCTTACAACTTGTATATTCCTTTACATTGTAACCGCTTTCATACTAGTAACCACACTGGAGCCTGACAAAAATGTTTCAGTTTATTAATTTTACTGAGAAGGAAACTAGGTCTGAGAGTAAGCATCTTGTTCATACCCTTAATCAAGCATCAGAGAAGCTGGGGTTGGGACCCAGTTCTTAGATTTTGAAAGATTTTTGTTTTTCACTACATAATCAATGCCAGTAGTGCCAGAGGAAATATGGCTTCTGAGATCTGGGCTTGATGAAGGGAAGGATGCAAACAATACCTAAAAAATAGTGGGTATTGACCACCGCCCAGGCACTATCCTATTGTACATGACTTAGCCTGTATAAATGCTATCAACAATACTTTTAATGTAGAAGAAAGGGTACCTTAGGCTGAGTATTCTGTCTGTGGCCCAATTACTGAAATTAGCTCCCAAGAAAGCTCACATTCTAACCGCTCCCCAGGCTACCTCTTCACTTTTTCACTCACTAGTGTAACGGCCCAACTTTTCCCAGCTACTGAGGCACTTGTTTTCTGGTGTTTTGTTTGTTAAAAAAAAAAACACACACAAAAACACGCCAATACTCAAGTTTTGCAATTTCTTTTCATGTGTAGGCAACTTTGTCTCTTATTCTGCAGTGCAGGTCTTCCATCTGTTGCTAATTGCATTTGAAATAATATTGTGGCAGACAGGAGATGTCAAGGTACAATAAAATAAATCTTGGAACTAAATGTATTTTATACAAGCGATTTGCCTTTCTCTTGAGCTGCAAAATAGTTCATGATAAATCATGGCAGATGCTGATTTATTCATTTCTATTCATTAGAAAAAGACAAATATGGTAAATCCTGCACACTCGGCCCCGCTGAGATTCCAGGGAGCATGATGCTACACCCTTTCATACATGTGCCTGCCAGCTATCCCTCAATATAGAACCTCTATGTCTTCGTATTCCCACTCCGTCCCTTCCACTTTCTTGGGCTTCTAACTTCAGTATGTTCATGTTATAAAAAGACCAGAGTCAACTGTCCTAGAAGGAGAAATGAAACCCAAAGACAATTAATTCCCCAAAACCCATTTTACCCTTTATTGTAGGCACAAATAGAGGCTAAAACTAATTGATTTCATCTCCTGTATACCTAAAATCAAACATAAACCTTAAACAGGTCTTCAGTGATAGCTAAAAACTCCAATGATACACTTTTTAAAAGAATCCTTAGACCACATAATGGAATTAATGGAGTCAGTCCCCTCACACTCACTATTTCTCCTAGCTGTGGAATGAGAATTCTTTTTAAACTAACGGAGTTGAGTCCATGCGAGGAGTCTTGGATGCATCAAACCCAGAGCAGTAATGAGCTTAGAGGCCAAGTGCACAAGCTCTGAGTCCCGACTTCTTGGATTAAATCTGTGTTTTACACCTTCCTGGCACTGTTACTCTATGCCAAGCTACTTAAGTGGTCTCTGCCTCAGTTTCCCCATTCATAAAATGGCAACAATAATAACATTTACCACACAGGGCTGAGATGCAGGTTAAATGAGTTAGTAAACAAGGGCTTAGAGCACTACCTAGCGTATAGGAAGTATTCAGCAAATCTTGGCTGTTGTTGTTGAAAATGTTTTTTCCCTTCTCTTCCCGTAATAGCTCCTGAATGGCCTCTTTCAGTGATAAGGATTCAAGTAGAAAATAATATATTTACCATCTATTCAGTTTGCCACATTTTATTCATTCCTTCATACGAACATGTTTATTGAATGCCTACTGTGCACCTTGCCCTGTATTTGGTCCCAGCAGATACAACAGAATAAGGCAAATGTGGTCCATACCATCATAAAGCTTATAGTCTACTGGGGAATATGACATAATGAAAGGGTTACAAATTATAGAGAGTCATTTCAAGGGAGAAACAAGGGGCTGAGACAGACTAACATGAGTGGAGAACTGTGAAGGTAACATTTAATCTGAGACTGAGCCAAAAGCTAGAAAGGACTTAGTCATGTAGAAATGGGGAGAAGAACATTTTAGCCAGACAAGAACTGAGATGTGTTGCTAAGGTGGTTAGCTTCAGTGGCTGAATAGAAGTGAGCAGGAGGGAAGGGGCAGGCCAGGTCTGGAGATCACACAATGAGCAATGGAAGGCTACTAAAGGTTTCACATAGATAGGCGATGACAGCAACACTTAACTTTGAATAAGTTCTCTATGGTTAGTGGGCAGAAGGGGACAAGGGTGGAAGCCAGTTAGAAGGCAGTTAACAGTCAGCCAAATGTGTGGTGATAGCAACTTGGAAGTACATGGTAGTTTTGTATAGTGCTTAAGAGCTAGACAGCCTGGGTTTGATTCTCTTCATCTGTAAAATGGAGATAATGGTAATAAAGTTGATGGGGGAAAAATACATGAAATGGACTTCTGGTTTCAGCTCCAACATGAAATCAATCGGTGTGTCAATTTCAGCTTGGAAACTAAGTTCTTTGTTGTTGAGTCCAAGTAAAGTTGTCGATTTTCAGTTTGTTTAGCTCTTTCTTGTTGTAAGGATAGGTCGTGTGTCAATTTCAGCTTGGAAACTAAGTTCTTTGTGGAGTCCAAGTAAAGTTGTCGATTTTCAGTTTGTTCAGCTCTTTCTTGTTGTAAGGATAGGTCTTGTTGTAAGAATAGGTCTTATCTTACAACAAGAAAGAGCAAAAACAAACTGAAAATCGACAACTTTACTTGGACTCAACAAAGAGCTTAGTTTGCAGGCAAAAGGCCACCCCGAAATCTGGAGCGACAAGTGAATCCAAAGAGTCAAACCAAGGTCTGTTTACCTGGAGTAGAAGCCTCTAGAGCCATGTACAAGTAGGAACATTTAAATGGTAATTTTGATGACTGGCTGTAGTGGGTATAGATGATCTTGAGAGTGAGAAACTCCTGAGGACTCTAGTTTTAGGGAGTCCCTACTCTGCAGTTGGTTTTGCCTAAAAAGAACCCCATCAGTTTCTCAAGCTGAGAATCTGAGAAGGATCCCTTAATAGCTCAGATACAGGGAAGAGAAGGATAATCACTGTAAAATACGCTCAGAGCATTCTCCATCACAAAGGTATATTGAGGCCTTATCCCAGCTGAGAGGGGCAATAATACTGTCAATAATACTGTACTGAACATTGAAAATAAGCTAAGTGTAAATTTCAGGTGCCCTCATCTCTCACACACACACGCACACAAATGGTAACTATATGAGGACATGACATGTTAATTAGTTTGACCACAGTTATCATTTCACTAAGCATATGTGCATCAAATCATCATGCTGAACATGCTAAATATGTGCAATTTTTATTAAATAATAAAATACAATAAAATACAGCAACAACAAAAAAGGCTGCAAATATAAGACACTAACAGAATTGAAGAATGTCTTTGATAGATTGAATACGGCCAAGAAAAGAATCCGTGAGTATGAATATAGGTCAATGAGAACTCCTAAATGCAAAGAGAGAAAGGAATACGGGGAAAAAGAATGGAACATGCAAGAGCTATAAAACAATTTTATAAAGTATAACATACACATCCTAATTGGAATACCAGAGAAGAAACAGTGAGAGAATGGGGCAGAGAAATATTTGAAGTAACAATGATTGAAAACTTTCCAAACTTAATGACAAATACAAAACCATAGATCCGGGCAGCTCAGAGAACATTAAGCTGGTTAAATGCCAAAAAGAAAAAGCAATTACATCTAGGAGTGTCATATTTAAACTACAGAAAACCTAACACAAACAGAAAATCCTTAAAGAAGCTCAGAGTGGGTAGAGGGAAAAAGATAGGAAACACCTTTTGGAGAAATAAAGATAAGAATTAAAGTGGACTTATTAGAAACCATGAGAGCAAGAAAAGAGTGGAATGAAATATTTACAAAGTGTTGAAAGACAATATCAACCTAGCATTCTACATCCAGAAAAATTATTGTTCAACACCGAAGGAGAAATACTTTCTCATATTAAAAAAAAAAAAAAAACTGAGAGAATTCATTGTTCACAGACTTGTTTTGCAAGAAATGTTAGGAGAAATTCTTCAGGGAGAAGGAAAACAGTACATGTCATAAACTCAGATCTACATAAAGAAAAGAAGGGCTCTGAGAAAAAATAAATAAAATCTCTCATTGTTCTTTATTTTTAATTGATTTAAAAGATAACTGCTTCTAAAAGACGTTTACTCCCCCACTTGAGTCCCAAATGGTCCCCTCTGCCCTCCATCATGTTTCCTTTCTCTGCTTTATTTTTAGTCAGCATTACATAACGACATATTATACATCTAATTGTTTACAAGTTTAATGTTCATCTCCCTTACTAAAATGTAGCTCCATGAGGACAAGTATCACCTCTGAATTATTTTTGATGGCATCCCAAGCACCTGGCAAGGTAGTAGACACTCAGAAAATTATCTCGAAAAGAACAAATAAATGAATAGATTCCTTACCCCTCCAATGGAAGCTCTTCAATATTATAGCATTATCCTTCTTGATGCCCACCTCATCAACTTCCATCCTCCCCTCGACAGACTTTTCAGGGGGAGGGGGACAATCACTTCACCTCTCTCTCCTCAGGAATTGATCCATGTCAATTAGTTCACCACAATCAACCATTCCAGCTCTAGTGCCTTATCTCCTACCAAGGATGACAAACAAGTTTCATCTCGAACACCGGTACCCTAAGTTGGTTGTGGCATCAATTTTTCAAGAAGAGTTCCAGGGCTATGTCTCAGTTCATGGGGAAATTACAGATGTCTACCATGAATATGGGGACTGAAGTGGTCACAAGAGGGGCAGGCACTTGTCATTGCTGAGGGATTCTGCTAAGTATCAGGGTACCTGTCCTTGCCTTCTGGAAGAGGGATGCTCCTCTCAATATCACTTGACCACCACCCTTCCTCTAGAGTAAGGGGACACATGGAGTCAGCCTCTCACTGTGCAACAGAAGGTAACTAAAGAGCATTCAGAAATACTTTACCCTTCTCTCCTGACACAATCTCTTCCCCCACCCCCCAACACCAACAGCCTTATTCAGTTGCATTTGAATCACAGAAAATATCCAGCCCAGGGACATAGATGTGCATTGGAATGTTTTGTTTTTAAACTTCTGGGCTAGACTACAAATCATTTCAAACATGACATATAATTTGAGAGCCAGCACATTTAGTTTCTGGTGGATTCAATGAATGAATGTCTCCAGGCCCTGGTATCCTCAGCTACAGAAGAATTAAAATGACCTCTAAATTATTCTCCAGCCTTAATGATCCTGAGTTTTTGAGTTTTTTTAAACTGCACGAAACATTTTTTTCTTTAATTACGTTATTCATTTTTTGAAACATTTTATTACCACATGAAATTGCTATTTTGTAGGCCAAAAATGGTCAACTGTAGGCAATTTCATATATTACAACTTATCATAATGACAAGACATACATGATATATACACAAGGTTTAAAGAAAACAAATAGCCACAGACCCACCCAATTTCATTATATGAAAATCCACAATTTATTCATCACTTATTATGCTGGGTGCACGAGTGAAGTCCAATTTTTTTTTTATATATTATAAATAAGGTTGCTATGAATATTCTTGTCATGTCCTCTGCTGGGTATAGTCTGGTTGCTCTAGGAGTGGAATAGCTAAATCATAGCGTATGCTTATCTTCAACCTTATTGTACTCAGATAATGGGTATAATACCTATTGTTTTCCAGAGTGATTTGACCAATTTATATTCCCACCAGCAGTGTATAAGTCTTGTTGTTCTCCACCTTTGCCAGCACTTGCTATCTCTTGATTTCAATTTTTGCCATTCTGGTGGGTCTAAAACAGTACTGCATTGTGGTTTTAATTTGTATTTTCCCGATAAATAATAAACCTGAAAATCCCTTCTCCCATAAAATCTTTAATCTGAATGGTTTACAAACTATATAACTGGGATGAATTGCATCCCCTTTCCTTTCTCCTGCCCTTCGTATTCTAACCAGATGGTGAATAGTGACATAGCCCTAGAGGACACAGTGGGAAGCACTTGGATAATCCACAAAGTCGATAATCTGCCTCTAAATAAATAACCAGGAGTTGACCCTCAGGGATTGTCCTCGTGCAATTCAACTGCCATGACCCAGTGTAATATTTCATGTCTTGCTAAAACTCTGGCCAAACATGTTTTGCATGCAACTAAGTACTTTGACAATTCTTTCATCTGAATGATTAGCTTATTTCAACCACAGCTTGCTTGAGACACAAAAGGCTTGTGCTACCTGCCTGTCATATCACTCCAGATGGCACCTTAGCCTTCTTACATGAAATGGTTTTCATGTTTCTCACCCTTCTTCTCTGAAAATGTGCAGTTTCTCAAAGACCGTTTTTAAATGTGATACTAAGATTGGAAAACATTTTAAACCACATCATTCAATAGTACATATTCAAGAAAGCAACCCTTCATTATATTTATTCTGTAGGTAAAAAGTAAAAGTGTTTTCACCTCAAGTTAGAGAACAGAAGAGGAATGATATCTTTCTTAAATGATTTTGTGAGTAAATGATTCTAGTGAATAAAATTAAGGAGAAGGGTGGAAAAAAAAATGTCACACATAGAGTCAGGAACAATTGAAAAAGGAATCCAGGCTACCCCCAACCCCGGTCTTTGTTGAAGGGATCACCAGAGATCTAAGTAGATATTATTTTGAAATTTAGAGCTTCAACTTGTATGAACATGAATGCCCATGCTGAGTTTTTGCGTGCCACTGTGAAACAGCAAAAAGAACCCTACAGACCCTATTCTTGCATTAAAGCAACACACTGTGGAAAGCCTGAAAATAAACCATCTATGCTTGATTAATTAGGTTTGTAAGTATTGTTTCAGAACCAAACAATATTTCTAAAGATTTCAATAGTTCAAAGATTGCCCTATGGCCGTCTGGCCAATACATCTTCTAACACACGCAGTTTACAAGCATTTTTCTTCCCAATATGTTGTCTTTGGTTGGTGCGACATTGTTTGAGTGCAGGGCTATTTGGGTCATAGTGGTTTTCTCCCCTGCACAGCAGTGGTGCTGAGCACAGCACTTTGACCATACATCTTCCATGTCATTTCCATCAAAGGCACATGATACTTCCTGGTGACCAATCAGGAGTGGCCCAGCATCTTAGCAGAGGGCATATTGGCAAACGAAGCTTTCTTAATGACAGCTATTGTTCAAGGCCAACAAAAGGGAGGTCCTGAATATTAACATGTGGCCTTGTGTAAAGGTCACCAGTATGGCACATCCATCATATTTCACAGCCAAGAAAGAGAACTTTATAAGTTCTGTCAGAACCTACTGTTGTCCAAATAAATGCATTGGGCTGACAGCTGACACCGACGAGGCAAAGGATCTTGAGTGATGATCCCCTCTTTTAAAAAATATCCTTTCACTTCTTTGAAGCAGCAGCAGACATTACGGTGAAGCATCATGTTTAAGGAATATACCTCAAGGCCACAGGGGGTTAGAATAACCAGGCAACCCAATTAAAATATTAATTTAATAACATGTAATCATTACACCAAATGGCATCTCCTCCTAACAGGCATAACTTTCTACGCTGAAAAGAGAAGTCTCATATTTGAACCTCTGAGTCTTGAATGATCTTCTCAATGGTAAAGGCAAGTCCATGAAAATTCTATCAGTAAGATTTAGACTAATACAATATTACAGAAGGACTCAAAGACCAGGGTTTATTGACAATCCTGCATCTTGGTTAAGAGCTATACAAAGTGACGTATGGTGGCAGAATTTAATGGAGCTAAATGGTGTCACATGCATTTAATACTAAACTTAAGAGCTTTTTACCTGACAAGCTTGATAGAGCCAGTTCTGTGCTGGAATATTAGAGATATGCATTTCTGTTTATTAAACATCATATTTTTAAAAAGGTGAAATTTATTTCTATGTAAGAGATCCAAAAATATAAGAAAGAGAAAGATTAATGAATGAGCATGTGTCTCACCTCCCTCATTCTGACCTTACTGACGTAGTCGTGGATGGGGGTGAGGGCGAGATGACAGAGGAGAAGAGAAAGGAGCGTTCTTTTTGGTTCTTTGGATGCATCATACTTTTATAGTCTTTCCTAACATTCAGATCCTTTCTTTTTACCTGGAATGTTTTCCACGGCCTCTGTTCCTCTGACCAACTTCTACTCTTCCTTCCATTCTTTTTTCTACTCACTGAAGGGCTAAGATCCTTCTGCTGTATGTTCTCCCAGTTCCTTGAACTTGCTCTATTGTGACACGTGCTTTATCATAACATTCATATTGTAATACTTGAAATCGCTGATCGAATTATCCTGTTTCAAAACTCTCCAAACCCCATGAGGATATGTCAATTTCATCACTGTAGGTGTCTCATAAACACTTGTACATAAATAGTAACTTCTAATACTAAAACAGGATCAAAGTCTGGATTCCTCACCTCTTGACTTATAAGTTTCTGTTAAATAAAAGAAATTCTCAAGCACAGGAAGGGTTCAGCATTGGAGCAATTTGCCTTTATTGTACTGTAGAGAAGACACCAATTAACTACAATACAGCCTCCCCAATTCATACTGTTATCTCAGAGCAAGGCATAATAAGATAGAAGAAGTCAGCTTTTAAACTATCTATAAAAAGGAGATTGCTAGGCAAAATAATTGTGCACATAATACATCAGGGACAAAGTCACTCAAAATAATGTTTTAAAATACTCAGCCACTTATCTTGACATTAAGTTCTCTTTTCCACCTCTGTACATTGACTCTACTTAGAATGTCTTCCACTTGGAGTGTTGTCTACCTGCCCACTCCCTATTGGCCTTCAAGGTCTAGGGTAACTAATGCCCCTTTGGTGAAGCCTTCCCCTGCTGCTCATGCTTACAACACCCTCCCTGAATTCTGAATGGTTCTAGTTCTTCCTATAGTCTCACTGAAAACTAATCACATTGTAATTGGAAGTCTTAGGTGAGTACACAATTTTTTTTCCAAAAAAGTTCGTAAAGTATTTGAGGGAAGAATCTGCATATTTATACTTTTCTGAATCCAGGCCAGTGCCTAGAGTGTTACACTCTGTGAGTATTCAATAAATATTTTCTCAAAAAATGCATTAACATATAAAAGTAATCATCCTAAGTGTTTAAAAAGATTCCCTAAAACATCCCTGTTGGCAATGCTTTATTAAATTTACATAGTAATTATATCTCATTCTGTCTGCTCAGACACACACACATACATGCTTTCTTCAGGCCAATGATCCTATGACTGTAAGTGGTTTAAATGAGAGCTTCCTTATTAGATTCTTCCCCTCTTTAGTTATAATGGGAAAATCATCCAAAATGGTACCCTACTTCCTGTCCAATGTTGATGGGTCCAGGTTTGTGCAATTGACCTAAGCCTGAACAATCACTCTTTCAAAGGATTTTTGTTTTTAGGATCCAAGAGACCACATCTAAATTCCTTTCTGGAAGGAGATGCTTTGAAACTTGAGCTGCGAGTTACTGCATGCCATGTTTTCAGTCTTCATTGAAGAAGCTACTCTGAGGAGATAAAGATGATGTGGAGGAAGAATGAGAGATATAAGATGCAGAGTTCTAGGGGTTCTCATATTCCTTGGTTCAGATCTTCCCTGAGGCTCGACTCACCCAAATTTCATTTACTTTAGATGTATAAGACTCCTCTCTTTTTGACCAATGTAATTTAAAAATGATCTCCATGATGCCTACTCAAAATAACTCTAATAAAACTGCACTTTTTACATTAAAACTGGTCTCTCCACCACAAACATCTATTTTCGCAAGAATGCTATTAGGTTCATCTGCTATTTCTCTTAAATAAATGGAGTGCTTATTTACAAAAGATAAGTTGTGAAGACTTTTCTTCCTCGTAAATATGGTAAAATTTATTACCATATCTTAATGAATTAAAAAGGGAAGAATGATAATAATAAGGCCCCAGGTGACAATAACATGTAATTACACATTTTCTACTGGAAATGCTGCAATTGTGCGTTTTAAAATAATAAAATATCACTCAGTTCCACTTTATCTGTTTCACTCAACAGATAATGAAGAAACAGGCTTAGACAAGTTAAGAGATTTGTTCAAGGATGCCCAGCTCTTCATGGGTAGAAGCAATCTTCTAGGCTTGACTCAGAGTGCCTAGCACAGTGTCTAGCGCTCCACAGACACACATGGCTGTCAGATCTCTTTCATCTCATTTTCCCCCCAAATTCTTCTCTCTCCTCACCGATGACTCCTGAGAACTATAGAGATTCCTGAAGCCAAGTTCTATAACCTCCCTTTTTGAGTTAGAGTAGCCACTGATTCTCTCTGCCTTTTTTTCCATCAGAAAAAAAAGACAGAAATAGTTATTATATTCGCCCAACAAAAAGGAAATTAATGGTTGATTAGATGCCTGTTTAACACACTGAGGATGAAAACCAGTCTTCATGGTGAATTATTGAATTAGGAGGCCAACTTACAGTGAGGCTGTGTCTACACAAAGGCAAACATCCAGTCAATTCAGCCAAAAAAAAAAAAAAATACAGTTTAGCAACAGGAAAAAAGAAATTAGTCGATCAGGATTGTGCATACAAAATAAAATGTAAACACAAATACAATACCACAGTAAAATTTCTGGCAGACTTTACAAAATTAAAGGAGAGAGTATATAAGTGTGAAACTTTTTATGCTCACTGTCAGAAAAGTACAAAAAAAGATTCATTAATTTTGTGTGGAATTATCCTTTCCTCTTTCTCCTCTGTTATTTCTATTTCATTTTAAGAATGCAAATTTAAGATGGCAATCAAGAAAAACTGAAGCCACTATACAAAGATCTGAGTTATGCCCCAGCCTAGGATATTAAAAAGAGGGTCTCTCTTTGGTAAGTCTGGTATATGATCTATTATGATGCTATCATTCGATATGACTTGATTTTATATTTGGTGAATTAAATATCTTCGTTTTCTACAGGGCAGAAAAAAAAAGTATATTGAGATGCATATTATCTATGGAGAATTCTAAATAACAAAATTTATTTCATGTCCACACTAGTTTTCCCAAGTCATTTTTAATACTATGGCAAACATCAGAAAATCCTCTGTAAACTGTGTTAAGTTTTTTGGTTGACTTTCTAGTTAGCAGTTGTTGACTAGCATTGTGGGTGTATGTGAATTGTGCTTTTAGGGGATGTCGTTTTAATGTCCTGTATCATTTTTAGACTGATGTGTCAGTTATGAGTACTTCATTACTATGCTGTAATACTCAAAGCCCACATAGTCTAAATAGGCTCTAAAACTCCATTTAATTTTTATAGCTATTGACTCGTAACTATTTCATAACTATTGACTCAAGTAGGGTAGGAGAGATGATGATAACTTACGAGTAATTTATCACTTCATTAAGAATGAAATACAATTAATTAAAAATGCAGATCTTAATTAATAACATATTAATTGAACTCTCCCCTTAACCCTAAAAGAATTAGCCCTAGGAGTTAGACAAAGGAAGCTTTCTCCAAGACAAATTGGAAAGTACAGTTTTGTGAACTGAGTCCTGAACCCCAGAAACGAACAGTTGCAGCTGTAACATGGACTGTTTTCTGTTACCTTAAATACTGCTGGGCCATATGGAGCATTTCTGAGGACCTTCTATTTTAAAACGTTCTGTTCGTATTTTATGCTTTTCCATATGTCTCATGCTTACTTCAGAGTTCCTATTCATTTCCATAAAAATAAGATCTTTGTTTTACGAGAGTTCATTTTGCTCTCTCCCCTCATCTCTATTATGGCCATGAACCTCTACTTGGGATATTACAGCCACTCTAGGACAAGTTGATTGTGGCCAGATGAATAGAGAATTATTTGGAGGAAAAACAGCAGGAGCAGATGATCCATGGGGCTGCAAAGCTCCCATTTTCTTTGCTCATTCCAGCCAACCCAGTGCAGAGGATAATAAACCTGACATTGGTGTTGAACTACTTCAGAATGAATCAAATGTTTACAGAAATCATCATTGAAACTTTGAAGGAAGTGCTGAAGGAAGATATAATTTGGTTAACCGAAAATTAACCAAAATGTGCTTTCTGAGGAAGGCAGCTCCCTGTAGTTTGAGGTTGACTTCAGCAATTATCCAAACAAAACAGTTGGAGCCTGTGTTGGCGACAAAATAGTATTTGCATAAAGTTGAGGGAGAAGACAAATATGCATGAAAATTAAATTTAGGCCTCTGGGACTTCCCTTTTGGGGCCATAGAAGGGCTGATTACATGTTCACAGCTGGAATTGGTGTTGGCAGGCAGGCCTTATTCATGGGCAGAGGGAGGGACTCCCTTTTTGAGCAACACTCTCGTGGCAAAGCAAGAATGGCAACATTAGAAGCATCTGATGTTTATAGACCTCAAGCCCCGTGGCCCCAAGCTGCTCAGATCTGGCAAACAACTGGAGTTATCTCCACTGAGAAAGCATGATGTGGTTCAGAGCTTGTGTGTCTGATCAAGCATACGTTCTCCGACATCCCTCATCACACCCTCATCCACCCATTCTGCTTTTTATACTCTTTCCATTTAGAAGTCAGTGAATATAGACAAGAGAAGAGCCAGCATTCTGAATGATAAGAAAGCTGGGTCTTGCAAAGCCAAGGTTGAAGGTCACAACATGATGCTGAAGCTGTCCTGGAACAGGATTCCTTGGGAACATACTAACACTTTTATTAAAGTCATCCTCCTCCAACTCTGCCTTCATCATTTCTTTAGCAAGTTCCTCCTTCACAATAGGAAGATGCATCGTCCCCTCCCCCAAACTCAGTCCTTTTCCTGCTGTTTGGTTCCATCGAGTGAAATATTTCTCGAACAAAAAATATTTCAATTCTTTAGAAAGACAACTTTTCCAATAAATACAGGTGAGCAATGGTAGAATGGGTTATCTCTCAGAGCAGTGGTTTACCGTCTCTAAGAGTATGCAAGTCATACATTGCTGAAAGAATTGAATAACTGCTAAGGAAGGCAGTCTATTCTGCTTGGGAATGGCTAATTCCAAAGGCTCTTCTAACACTAGGATTTCAGTATCAAAAGAAGAAAGATTGAACTCCTCTGTATTTCTTGAACATTTCTGACTTGAAAATAATTATTGAGCACCTAGAATGCGCCAGGTACTGTGCCTAAAACTAGAAATACAAAGATAACGAAAGCATGGTTTGTGTCCATCAGAATATGCTAACCTAGTGAGGGAGGGAAAAAAATGCAGGGGAGATTATAAAATGAAGTGAAAAGTATAGTGAGGCAGATATATGGAACTATGGCAGCACAGGCGGTGACACTTAACCCAACAGAGATGCATGATAGGCTCTTATTTCTTCTCTTTCGTTATTCAGGAGCCACATGTTTATGTTAAGAATTGTTAACAACTTTTAGTTTGACACCTCGCTGTTTCAGTGGTTACTAAGATAGTGCAAAAGATACTAAATTAAATGATGCCTTTGTTCTTTTCAATACACAAAGGCTTTTAGTTTGCTAATAAAAAGAGTATACACATTCAAAATCTGGCAAATAACAAAAACATGGGAAAAGGAAAAAAGTATATAACACTGTCAAGATTTTCATGCTATTTTTATTTGTCTTTCTCCTTCCTCTTTCTACAAATAGATAATTGTAATACATATGTATTGATATAATATGTATAAAATATATAATGCATACGTGTCTACTTGGAGATCTCTAGATATATATTACACCTATAGTATCATAGTTGATTTTATATTCTATTTTTAATGTGACTCTCCGTTCTTAGATAGTTCCTATGCCAACAAATATTTTTGAAGACTTTTTTAGAACTCTATAATATTGCTCTACAATAATAATATCACTGTTCCTTTTGGACAGTCTTTCTGACAGGCAATAAAAAGAAATTATCAAGTTAAATGACTCATTTTGGCAGGCAAAGCTGTCAAACTTCAAAACAGACTGAGATTTACAACTTCGAAAATTTAAGAAAATTAAAGTGCCATAAACTGTAAGGAAGATAAAAATGTTGTTGGACTTTCTTTACTAATTTATCTTCCAAATATAGAAGGAATTATGAAATATAATTAAGAAATAACTATCATATGATTTTATAATATCTTCTTTTCCATTCAGACCAAGCATTTTATTATATTTATAGTGTTGCGTAGGGCTGAATATCTGTTACTTTTAATACTCAATTTAAAAGAATTTAATGAGTCAATCTTATTCCAAATAGACCTATGTAATACAGAGGATGTGCCTCTTGATTTTACAGACCTGTATCTCTGTTAAATACCACTAATGATTTTCAGATTACCTTATTTTATTTTGTAAATTCAAGAATAAGGAGGTAGTTCCGTTGGAGGTAAAGGAAATGCTTCCAGAAGTGCACAGGGAGTTCTAATAGGATTAGACCCATTAGTTTCAATAAATCCCTTGTGTCAAAGTCTGGGTAATCTGTAACCATTAACTTTAAACTGAAGTGGTTGGCTGCTCAGGTCCACAACATAAAGGCACTATATGGGTCTGAATTTATTTCATGTAGCCAGCCAAGATAAGTATGTCTTCGTGGGTAAGAATGAAGGCCATTTGTCTATCATCACTATGGCTTCTAAATTCTCATCTTTTGCTTTCCAATTGTATTATATTTCATCATCTGTCTTAACTTCCCATAGGGCTTTATTCCTCACCATCTGCATCATTTTGAATTATAGTCATCTGTATTCTTACCTGATTCCTTTGTTTACAAGGATTATCCTTGTCTTTCTCTCTATTTTGTTACCATGTGTCTAAACTTAAACATAAGAGGTACTCAAAGTCAAGGTCTCACCAGTCCTCTTTCCTAATCCAAACATTACTCCTCTCCCCAGTACAGACTGGCCAGATTATCAGCTACAGGGATCACTGTACCCCAAAGCAGAGATTTATAGGATTTAGGCATTTTATCACACTCTTGTTTTCTTACATGCCTGCTCATACAAGGCAGGCTCATCTGTGCCTTCAATATCCATGCTGTAAGCACACCAGGCACAAGTGCCTCATTCTTTCACTCAGCTTTTCCATTAGTTGGTAAAACTGAGGCTTTGGTCCTTTTCTGGTTCCTTATGTCTACTTTCATTGGATGGGCAGGAATTAGCACCTTACACAAACTAGCTCATTTAACCCTCACAATAATCTCACTTCACTGATAACAATGCTGAAGTTTTCTTTGAAAGTAACTTTCTTCAAGGTCTTAAAGTAGGTGGTGACCTCTTTGGCTTATTCATCATACCAAATTGTTCCAGAGGCAATAAGTCAAAGTGTTTGGGGCAAATTCCTTAGATGATGAAGTGCAGGGTGAATTTGAAATGAGAGCTTAAGAGCAGCACAGGAGGGTTACTGACATAGGCATTTAAGAGTTCTTAACTATCAAAAATCTCCCAATGAAGAAAAGCTCAGGACCAGATGCCTTCACTGGTAAATTCTACGAAACATTTAAAGAAGATTTAGTACCAATCCTCCTCAAACTCTTCCAAAAAATTAAAGAGGAGGGAATACTTCCAAATTCATTTTATAAATCCAGCATTACCCTCAAACCAGACAAGGACACTACAAGAAAGAAAAGTACGGGCCAATATCTCTGATGAACATAGATGCAATAATCCCCAACAAAATACTAGCAAATTGAATTAAACAGCACATTAAAAGGATCATATACCATGATCAAGTAGGATTTATCCCCGGGAAGGTTCATCATACACTTATCAATAAATGTGATATTCCACTTTAACATAATGAGGAATAAAAATCATATGATCACCTCAGTAGATGCAGAGAAAACATTTGACAAACTTCAATATCGTTTTATGACTGAAAAAAACTCAACAAATTAAGTTTAGAAGGAATGTACCTCAACACAATAAAAGCCATATATGACCAGCCCGTAGCTAACATCATACACAATGGCTTTCAGCTTTTCCTCTAAGATTGGGACCAAGACAAAAGTGACCACTTTTGCCACTCTAATTCAACATAGTACTGAAAGTCCTAGCCAGAGCAATTAGGCAAGAAAAAGAAATAAAAAGAATCCAAATCAGAAAAGAGAAGGTAAAATGATCTCTGTTTGCAGATGACATGATCTTAGAAGATTCTAAAGATTACACACACACACACACACACACACACACACACACACTCACAGAGTTAGAACTAATAATGAATTCAGTAAAGTTATAGAATACAAAATCGACATGCAAAATTCAGTTGTATTTCTATACATTAACAATGAACTACCCGAAAAAGAAATTTAAAAAATGATTCCATTTATAAAAGCATCAAGAATAAAATACTATGAATAAATTTAACCAAGGAGGTAAAAGGCCTGTACACTGAAAACTATAAACCATTGTTGACAGAAGTTGATAACAAATGGAAAGATATTCTGTGTTCATGGATTAGAATTAACATTGTCAAAATGTTATTACTACCCAAAGTTTTCTTCAGATTCAATGCATTCCCTACCAAAATTTCAATGAGATTTTTCACAGAAATAGAAAAATCCTAAAATTCATATAGAACCACCAAAGACATTGCATAGCTAAAGCCATCTTGAGCAAGAAGAACAAAGCTGGAGGCATGACATTTCCTAATTTCAAATTATATTACAATTCTATAGCAATCAAAACAGTATGGTATTGGCACAAAAACAGACTAATGGAACAGAACAGAGAACCCAAAAATAAACTCACACACATTGGTCAACAGATTTTCGACAAAGGTGCCAAGAACACACAATGGGGAAAAGAAAATCTCTTCAACAGTGTTCGGAAAGCTGGATTCCCACATTCAAAAGAATGAAATTGAACCCATACGCCATACACAAAAATCAACGCAATATGGATTAAAGACTTAAATGTTAAAACCTGAAGCAGTAAAAGTCCTGGAAGAAAACAGGAAAAGCTTCTTGACATTGGCCTTGGCAATTAGTTTTTGGATGTGACATCAGCAGCACAGGCAAAAGGCAAAAATAAACAAATGAGATTACCTCAAACTAAAAAGGTTCTGCACAGCAAAAGAAACCATTGACAAAATGAAAAGATAACTTATGGAATAGTACAAAATATTTGCAAACCACATATTTGATGAGAGATTGATATCTAAAATATATAAGAAACTTATACAACTAGACAGCAAAAACAAACAAATAAAAAAAAAAGCAACCTGATTAAAAACTGTCACAGGACTTGAATAGATATTTTTCCAAAGAAGACATACAAATGGCCAACAGGTATATTATAAGGTGCTTAATATCACTACTCATTGGGGAAATGTAAATCAAAACCACAATGAGATATCACTTCACACCTGTTAGAATGGCTATTATCATAAAGTCAAAAGATAACAAGTGTTGACAAGGATGTAAAGAAAAGAGGACCCTTATACATTGTTGGTAGGCAGGTAAATAGATATAGCCATTCTGGAAAACAATATGGAGATTCTTCAAAAAATTAAAAATAGAACTAACATATGATCCAGTAATTCTACTTCTGGGTATATATCCAAAGAAGAAGAAATCACTATCTCAAGGAGATAGCTGCATTCTCATGGTCACTGAAGCTTTATTCACAATAGCCAAGATATGGAAACAATCTAAATATTCATCAGGGGATAAATGAATAATGAAAATACGGCATATATATGTACAATGGAATATTATTCAGCCTTTAAGAAGGACATGAGCCATCGCAACAACATGGACAAATCTGGAGGCCCGGAGAACAAAATGTTGAGTGAAATAAGCCAGACATAGAAAGACAAATACTGCATGATCTTACTTATATGTGGAATCAAAAAAAATTGAACTCATAGGAACAGAGAGTAGAAAAGTGGTTACCAGGGCCTAAGGGGTGGGAGAAATGAAGAGGTGTTTGTCCAAGGACACACACTTCTGGTTTTAAGATAAATAAGTTCTGGAGACCTTATATAGTGTAGTGACTATAGTCCATGACACTGCATTGTGTATTTGAAATATGCTACAAGAGTGGGTCTTAAGTAGGTCTTACACACACGCACACATGCACACACACACATACACATACACACCAACCATTATGGTAACTATGTGAAATAATAGATATGTTAATTACCTTGATTTTGATAATCATTTCACAATGTATACATATATCAAAACATCATTTTGACCACCTTAAATATATACAATTTTTATTTGTCAATCATACCTCAATAAATCTGTGGAGGAAAAAGGTATCTTAAACTAACCATCCCGCCTAAAAAGCCGCTTGAGTTTTTAGATCATTACCTTGTTTGATTGTCTAAATAGCACTTATACCTATCCAAAAACAAATGTGTGTGTTTGTCTTTCTGTCTATTCCATGGAGGGTCCTGAAAGGTAGTTCTGTGTCTAGCTGGTTTGCCACTGTATCCTCAGTAATTCCTGTCTCATGCTAGGCACTTACTGTGAGTTGAATTGTATCCCAGAAAAGATATGTTGAAGTCTTAACTGCTGGTACCTGCGAATGCGACCTTAGTTGAAAATAATCTTTAGAGATGTATTTAAGATGTAAGTTAAGCGGAGGTTATACTGGAGTAGGGTGGGTCCTTAATTTACTCTTATCAGTGTCCGTATAAAAAAAAGGGGGGGTGGGGAGACCCAGAGACATACAGGGAGAAAGACAAACGGAGATTAGAATGACGCAGCTGCAAACAAAGGAACACCAAGGATTGCTGGCAAACACCAGAAGCTCGGAATGGGCAAGGAGCACCCTCCCCTACAGTCTGCTGAGGGAGCATGGTCCTGCCAACACCTTGATGTCAGGCTTCCAGCCTCCAGACTGTGAGAGAATAAATTTCTGTCACTTAAGACACCTAGTTTGAGGTACTTCTTTATGGAAGCCCTAGGAAACTAATCTAGCACTCAACAAATATTCTTTAAATGAATGAACTGTGAAGTGATACAAGTTTAAACCACTGAGAGTTGAAAGTAGTAATGGATGGAAAGAAGAAGAATGAGATACGTAGGAAGCATCAATGGGACTCATTGGGAATGGCCCAGTCTGAGTTTCCATTTGGTCAATTGACAAGTCATTCTTGAAAGGATGCATTCTAACTTGGGAAGATTCTTGTGGATCCTCAAATTCTAGAGGTCTAGATCTGTAGGCAGTGTTCCAGAATAGTTAAGAGTAAGGCATTAAATGAGACAGTCTTGGGCTAAATTGGGCTGGGTTTCTTAGTGGCTGTGTGACCTTGGGTAGTTACTTGACAGGCTCTGTGATCTAGCCCAGTGTTTCCTCTTTAAAATGCAAATTGTTTCAGGAGGTCAAGGGTAGGGCCTGCAATTCTGCATTTCTAACAAGCTCCAGAGTGACTTCCATGGTGCTGGGCCTCAGACCACACTGAGTATCAAGGAGCTTGAGAACATTAGCTTTTATGTTATAAATTCAGCATAACCCAGAGAAGCTAAAATGGAAAATGACCTGGCTAGAAATATGTTAACACTTGTTTTAACAGAAATAGAACACTCCGCCAGCAAAACCACTTAAGTCAGCAATTTACAGCCCACAAACCAAACCCAACCCACCTCTGTCTTGCAAAGCCTACAATATTTACTATCTTGACCTTTACAGAGAAAGTTTGCTGACCCTGGATTAACAGATCTGCCTCTCTGTTCTGGGAATCGAACAAATATTTAGGAAACTGCTTCAAACTGTATAACACATAAGCCAATGACTTGGTACACACAGAGAGAATTTCAGATGGTAAGAAAAGAAAATATAAAATGCTGATGATGCTTGTCTCACAGGACAATTTAAAAAAGCTACACATATTTGAGAACAGAGTGATAGAGTTTTTGCCTAAAAACTTACCAAAAGTTAAAACTAAATTTCAGAAACAAGGAAGAAACCTAAAGAATGAAAACCATTTTTTTTTTTCAGCTCAAGCAGGTAAACTGTGCTCTGGCTCTAAAAACTCAGAATATCACACCCAAGATGAGTTGAGAAATTGCCAGAGTCCTCCTTAAAAATTACTTTGTTGTACTAAGACTAAACTTTCAATGATAAAATTTTAAGATGTAAAAAGACAAACAAAACAACAAACCCTATAATTCTTCAATTTCAAATCAAATCAGTTCCAACTTTCTTGACATATGCCAGTCATTCATGTGGCCTCTTGAGCGATTTTGCTTTTAAAAGCTCACAAAATGTGATCCACTGTCATTGGCATTCAGGATATGTCTCTCTTTGAGATGTCAGCTTTGGGAGTCAATCTCCAGAATTAAGACCAAGAACAATGCCTCATCTTTAACACAATAATCGAAAAAGCAAGAACGGCAGCATCAGTAACTTGCTTGGGCTGTAACTTAGGTACTACAACTGCAAGTGTTTATTAAAATTTAAATTGCTGAGTGAATAATTTTTTTAGCTTAATCTGTTTTTATGCATGTAAATGCACGGTTAATCTCTAATTGGTAACTTTCTCTTCCTTCTTCTATTGTGCTTCTTTTGAACAATGTAAAATCCAGAAAGCACCTAAGTTGTGTCTCTTCAATGTCCATGTGACTCTCAGTTTTACTACATCAGATCCTCTAGAAAGGAAAAAAAATAAATAACCCCCACTAACTGGTTGCAGGAGATTTGAGTATCCTGAATCTAAACCATCTTATCTTAACTTGCCTATGTGAGATTTACAAACGGGAAGAGAACAAATAAGGAGTAATTTAAATTTTAATTTAAAAAATTCTCTATTTTCTTATCCCTTATCAAACTGCCAGCATTTTGCCTGCTGACAATGAGCAAGTGACATTGGCACAGACCCTACCCACAACCAAGGAATCTCTTTCATCTAAAACCCTGATCCCTTTAATAAACAAAATACGAAAAGGCAGTCAAAATTACGCCGTGGCTTTATAAAAGAAGGCAGGGAAATCCTCAGAGTACAATCCCCTGCTTGTTATTTTCACATGCCATGTGACTTCAAGTCATTCTGAAGGATAAAGAGACAGGGGCTGCCACCAGATCCCAGCCATGATTTCCCCTCCGTTCCCAGCCCTGGCCCATCTGTTCTCCAGAGGCCACATGAATGGCATATGTCAAGAGAGTCAGAGCTGTGCAAACTGCCCAAAGAAATCACTCGGCCAACTTCCCTTTGCTTCCATGGCTTCGGCAATTGTTGTTGAGCCAACCACCATATGGCGAATAATTAGTTTTTCGACCCCACTCAAGAAAAATGTCCGCTTCATTGCCAAGCGTTAGCAATATGTGTGTTAATGAACAGTGGGAGCTGAATGCCTATACATTAACAAAAGTTGGGGTTTTTTTTCTAGCTTCAAGCTCTGTCCCTTTTGCTTTGCCTCCTTTCAAATAGGTGACGGTCTGGAGTCTACAGCATTTAGGGGCAAACTGTAATTTTTTTTTTTAATGAGAGACTGCAACCCGACGGAAGATGCCTAGTTTTCACAATCAAATGGCTTTCTTTTAATAAAATGGCTTTACTCTTCTTTTTCTCAAAATGATAAATTCAGCCCATATGAAGTTTGGGACGTCAGAGCCAAGTTCCAAGACTCTGTCTGTCCTTGATGCATAAGAGGTGAGCATAAATTTGTAGCGAACTCCATTAGTGCCATCTCCAAACAATGTACTTTTTGGCCTCTTTAAATAAGCACTTACCTCCTTACTCCAACAGAAAATACACTTGATGCTTTTAGCATAAAGATTTAAGAACCCAATTAAGATTTCAAGTTCACTATCCCAAGAGTAGAGGCCTTAATAGGCAGATACTTCTCTCAAGAGAAAAAGATCTTTGTGCAGTTAGAAAACATACATTTATTTAACATACCCAATGCAAGATAAAAATACCTAAGTTTGCAAACATTTTTGCATTTTCTAGGGCAAGGCAACACTGATTTGTTCCGGATAAGTTTGGAATCTGCTTTCTGACCTTGAACTTCACATTCTCTGCATGCAAACATATGGACCCTGAGAAAAAGAGAAGGGGAATTGAAATGTTCTCTAATGCAATTCTCAGAGTCTTGCTATAGGTCAGTGGTTCTCAAATATCTTCAGTTTGCAGACCATCCTACCATGGCAGAAGTCCCTAAAGCTCCTCCCTCCTATTTGTGGCTGAAAAATAAATGCCTCACAGGAATAAATCAGCAGAAGGGTGCTGATTTAATGAGACAGTTGAGAGGAATCTCACAAGCAAAATGTGAATTAGTGCCAGACACAATGACAACTGTCGCATTCTTTTTATTTGTGATCAGTTAATACCTGCATCACTCTCTTGACTATAAATTCATTGAGAACATGAATTGCTTGTTTGCTCGTCGCTGTATCCTCAGTACTTAGAGCTCAGTATGAGATAGATGTTGAGGCATTGTAAGTGATAATAAACAAAGCACCTAGTGGCATCTTCAATTTCATCTAATTAGCATTGTCCCTCTGACTACCACTGACCTATAACGATGGTCTTAATGTGTTTCTGCTCTAAAATTCTAATTGTAGGACAAACATGTTCCATTTCTGGTCAGAGATTAGCCAGCCAGTCTGGTGCTTTTCATATACTTTTGGCTGGAGAATTTAGGGGCAAAAGCATAATTTGGAAGTCATACATCCTGGCCTCGCTCTACACTTCACCACTGACCAATTCTCTCTTAATTCCTCTTGGTTTCCTCATTTGTTTACAAAAGGTAGTAGGAAAGGGAGAAAATAATACCTCCTTCGAAGCATTTTGTGGATTAAAAAGTAAGTTGTGCAAACTGCCTAATACGATGTCAAATATATAGTAGATCATTTTTTTAAATGTGGCTTTTTTGAGTTATAATCAATGAATACATCTTCAAAGCATCAAATCTGGGGCTTCAGATTTGAAAGAACCATTAACAAACCCTAACTTGGAACATGAGAGGAGTCGATTATGGATCTAGTCTCTTATTTTGAGCAAAGCCCTTTTTCTCAATGCATATCAACTCATGAAACACTGAAAATCCATCACTAGGAAAAATAAACTGCTTGAAGTGGCTCAAACAAATCACTAGAAACAAGTTTCCTTTTGCTTTGCATCTTGATGAGAATAACAATAACATGGTCAAGTACAGGATTCTTAAGTGTCTGGCATTCTACCTTCGTCCAGCTGGTGGGCATTGAATCTGATTCCAGGTACAGCCCTTGAGGGAAGGATGGGGAGGGGAGGCACAGCTTCACCAATGAAATTGCTCTTAAAGGAAGTATTTCTGCTGCATTGCCAAAAAAATGTTATCCTGCAAAGCTACAGTTAAATTATGCTGAGTGGCTTGGAAACATATTAAAGTAGAGTTGCTGTTCTGATTGGTCTAGAGTCAAAAAAGGTATTCAAGAAGAGAAAGCAAAAAGTATAAATTCAGCTGTTTCAATGAGAAAGTAATTGTCTGCAGGACGAGTCTGCCCCAGTGCTATCTGCCCCTTTGTGTACAGATAAAAAGTTTGCTCCTGTCTCGCAACTTATAAAACCCAGGTGTAAGGTGGGGACAAGGGTCTGAAACTATGAGGAGAAGCAAACAGAAAACATGGAGAGCCAGGGTGTTTTGATAGAAGACATAGCTTATCACTTGGACTGTATTCTTCTAGCCCGGGTGTCCTCTAATAAGCCACACACACTCTGGCACCCTGGCCCAATGTAAGCTAATACTTTCCTCTTCCTCTTCTCTCTCCATGTTTGCCCTCACTTTAGGCCCCCTAATCAATGATTAAATGGGTGTTTTGTTAAAAATGATTCTCTGAATAACCCCCTACAAAAAGCTGCCCTGCTTCAAATGAGCTGGTCATGTAAACAGGAGGTGACAATTGGGTTTAACCTTATTGAGGATGGAGTGGGCTCCTCCTCATGCAATGTTAGCTGAGGTGTACAATAAAATCTGTCCTTTCCTTTCTCAATCCATGTCTTTACTTGGGCTCCCTAGGTTACCCTGAAATTTTTATCCTTACGTGGTCATGGTGTGGGGTTAAGATACTGTCTCCAGAAGTTCTCCATTCAAAAGCCCACACTTTTCTTGGAGGGGATGCCATATTAGTTCCTCGGCGCTTTTTACTTCACTCTGTGGACTTGCCATGTTAGCCATATACACCTTCTTCATTCTCCTCAAGCCCAGAACTCCATTCCCAGCCTGACTCTACACCACTGAGAAGACGAAGCTACCAGCATGAACCTCGACACACCACCCCTCTCTCTGTCTCTACCTAACTGTTCTATTTCTGCACTATTTTCTTTGCTAACACTCAATCAAGCCTCTCCCTGGCCTCTTCATTTCATTCCCTGCTACCTCTCTCAGGGCCAATTGTGTTAATTGTTCATGTTTCAATTGGAAATTTTGATCTCTTCTTCTGTATCTATTAATGACTCAGCTTTTTAGCTCTACTATTTTTACTAGCTTATCATTTTCTTCATCTTTATGATCAAACTTTTGGAAAGAGAGGGTAGAGTCTACTTCAACTGCTTCCATTTTCTCATCCCCAATAAATGTGGCTAGTGCATCTGAAAAACTTGATTTAATTCTTTATTTTATTTTAATTAATCGACATTTAAATTGCTACATGTGGCTAGCGCTAGTCCATTAAACAGTGCAGCCATAAAGTTCTGTCTCATATTGGGCATCTTCTCTCAGTGCCTCCATCCTCTCCCATAGCTTGCCCTATCTCCTCTATGCAGAGAGTGACCAAAGTTCTCTAATAGGACAAAGAAACAGACCCACATTTCCAAGTTCTTTTTGAAAATCTACACCAGCTCTCTAGCCAATACTTGGAACTCGACATTTCAGATTCTGTGTTTTACTGCCATACTTATGCACTTGAAACTGATGTTATCGTGAAAATGCTCCAAACAGCATCTGGCTTCTGTACAGCAAGGTCTTCTAAGGAGGCCTGAAGAAGTGTTTCCTAGTCACTTGCAATTCTTTCATTGCATTGAATCTTTACAATTCTCTCCTCCAAGATTCTATTTCTACGTAAAGCTCCTCCTCAAGAGAAGAGCTTCCTGAAGTGTTTGTAGGTTTTCCTAACATTTTCACCTCTCTCAGTTTTAAGACCACAGCTTCATCCCATAGACTACAATTCCTGAGTCCTCGGTGCTTGTCAAATAAGAGAGATGCTCTCTGGATTCTCTGGCTGATTCTCAGCTCACAAAGGCTGGAGAAGTGCTCATTTGCTGAAAGGGATGTAGGTGGAGCAGTTCAACAAGTCTGGGAGCAGGAGAGGAGGAAGACAGGAGCCATTTTGACTGATTTCAACACTTTGACCAAATCATTAGCTGAATTCAATTCTTTAAGAAACAGCCACCTAGCCTCAAAGGCTCAAGCCAATCTCTCTCTTTCTACAAAGATATATAGAAAAGCACATTTTTATGAAAACAATCTGGAATATTCATTTCCATTAAACAATAAATATTTGTTTGTGTTTCATCATTTTACTGATTTTTAAATTACAAGTAGATTAGATTCAGAAGATTTCTCTTCTCTTAACCTTCACAATAAAAACAATTCAAGATAAAATATGATGTGCATTTTGGATCTTTAAGGCAGGATGACATGTTAAGATACATGTATCATTCAAATATGCATTTAAATTTATATTTTATTTATGTGTTATTGGTACTCTAACAAAGTCATGGTGTTTCAGAACTTCAAGTGATAGTCAGATCATCTGCTCTCAAATAATTCACTCAGAATTTAAATAAAATAAATTATTGCCATTATTATAAAATACATTTAACAGTGTTTCTTGCAAAGTGAGAAAGATTTCTTAAAAGCTGCTAGGAAAAAAATTAACACATAAATCAAAAAGGATTTATGTGAAAAGAGTCTCATTAACTTTAGTCATTAACATGCAAATTAAAACCACTATGCACCTATTAGAATGGCTAATTAAAACAACAGAATGCACACCAAATGTTGGTGAGATTGTGGAGCAACTAGAACTCTCATACACTGCTGATGGGGATTTAATAGATCAACAATTTTTTTTTATTTTGTTATTTTTTTTCAATTACAGTTGACATCTACTTTAGAAATAATTTGTCAGTTTCTTTAAAAGTTAAACATGTTGGCCTGCGGGAATCAGTAAATTCAATATAAGGTGGCTCATTTCCACACAGATTTAAGTGGTTTTTTAAGATTTTTCTTTTAAAATTGTCCTTGTCAAGCATTCTTTTTTTACTAAATATTACTCAATAATTTTAGATGGAGAGACAAGGAATAGTATATCTGAGAGAGCTGCCTGATCCAGTTTCTAAGAGTGTTTAATAGGAGTGGATATAATGAATGACTAAGGACTTCTATTTGGGTTTTGAAGAATAAATTGGTTACACTAAGAAAAAAGTGAAACTATCAGATGATCTAATCATTCTCCTCCTAGATTTTTATCTAAGAAAAATGAAAACATATTCCATGTGAAGACTTATACACAAATGTTTCCACCAACTTTATTTGTAATAGCCTAAAACTGGAAACAACCCAAATGACCCTCAATGGATGAATGAATAAATAAACTATGCTATATCCATAAAATGAAATACTACTGAACAATGATAAGAATTTAACTATTGTTATATGTAACAGCATGGAAGGGTCCCAAAATAATTAAGCTTGACCAAAAATAAATAGATAAATAAATAAAGAGTACATACTGCAGATTCCATTTTCATAAATTTTAGAAAGTGCAAACTAACCTCTAATGACAGAAGCAGACCAGTGAATGTTTGCCTAAGGACGGGAGACATAAAGAGATAGGAAGGAAGGATTACAAAGGTAAATGAGGAAACTTTGGGGGGTGATGTATATGTTCATTACTGTGAATGTGGTAAAGGTTTTAACAGTGCATACATATGTCAAAACAGTATGTTTGTGTACCTTAAATATGTGCTTATTTTATGCTAATTATGCTTCGATTAAAAAAGTTGCCTACATTAAGTTTATTTTATATTTCAAAAACAAATAAAGAAAAAATTCCTTAGACCAGAAAGAAATTACTTCAGTATTATAAGCCCATCATCTCTTAGATTTTTCCCATCCTACAATATTCTCTATCTGACATGCATCCACTGGGTACATAATATAATCAATATTTTAAATAAGCAAGTAGAAAAATGATTATGATTAGATAGATAGATAGATAGATAGATAGATAGATAGACAGACAGACAGACAGACAGACAGATAGATAGGGAGGGAGCAATGGATGGATGGATTGATAAATAAAATACCTATGCCAACCTGATCAATTTGCAGGCACGTCTGAATTTATATGAATCTTCCAGGTAGAGTGATGCTGGGTCAGATATCTCTGGTATATGACAAATATCAAAGACTCAGCAGATACTCAAAACACCTGATGGCCTTTCCTAATCTTTTACTTTTTAACAGAAGAACCAATTTTTTAAGACTAAAAGGGCTGTAAAGATATCAAGTGACAGTGTTAGGCTTCATCTCTCATCCCATTTAGTCTGGGACATGGTATCCTACTCTTACAGAGATGCAAAGGAGTAATGCCTTATTGGATCTTATTTAAAAAGTGCTCAAGTAAAGAGAAGTGATGGATAAAAATGAATATGCACTGAGTACCTACTGAGTACCGAGTGTTAGGTGGTCCATATACATAATCTCTATTCTTCAAATCTGTCTGAGTATAGTATTATCACCTGATAATACAGACTCCTTAAGAAGCTCAAGCAAATTAACCAGAAAGCTTGTAAATTTGAAAACATCTTAGCTCTTTTAAGTTTAAAAATTTTGAACCCAGACTCAAAGATTACATATGCATTTTTTCCTTGTTTTTCTATAAAAACAAGCCTACTCTTAAATGAAACTCCATGATAGAAGCTACAAAATGCAGAGATGACTGGACTGCATTAAATTATAGACACGACATCAGTTTCCAAGAGTCAGCATTGGAAATAGATAGGAAAATATCACTGTCCTGTCACCAGGCCTCTGGTGCCCTTCTAGAAAGAAAATAACCAGAGGAATACTGGAGTTAGATTCAAGGGTGCTGTTTGAGAACCCTTGCCCCATTCTCATTTTCAACTTAAATTCTGCATCCAGGAGGCAGAGAATTATAAGAACCCATTAGAAACGTTTTACATAATGAAAAAAAATATGCAAGTATCAGAATTTGAGTACAAATCCAAATAGAAGAATTCATTTTCAAAATATCAGTGTTTGCTCCCAATGTGACTTAACTAAATAAAAAATTCTAATGTTCACAAATGAAAATAAATTTTTTTCTATACCCAAGTACAAATATCTTCCCCCTAAAATGGAGATATTCAATATCTTTTTAATTTGTTTCTATCTAGGCATTTGAACCACGCAATTAATTTAGATTGGCTTCTTAAACTCTGATAAAAAAAAAAATCAGTGTAGTAAAATTAAAACATTGCTCTAAAAAGGAAAACATGCTGAAATCAAAGGTTTATTTTCTTAAGTTAGATTGTGGACAAAGTTTTTCATTCCAAAAAGAATATTTGTAAAAGTCATTATGTAGTTGAATAATCTTAAAAGAAGCACTATAGTCAGCCAAAGAATACTTCCTGACATACATTTTAATGACATTTCAGAAGCCAGAATTTTTAGTAATGCTTTAATTGAAGCACGGGGAGGAAGTTCAATGGCTTTCTCCAAGGCTGCTAGAATCAGTAAATTCTACTAATGCTACAAATTCATTGAATCAGCACCATAATAAGCACTACCGATTAGTATATCCATGTGCCCTGAATGTACACATCCAGAAGTAAAGATTTTTATCTTTTTCATCTTTGGATCCATCCAAGAAGCAGTAGCCAAGCTCGGGCATGCTACTAGATCTCAGCTGATGTGACCAAAATAGGGAGAAGTCCCTCCTATATTTGTATAAAATTAAGTCATTTTCATCTTTGTTATATAAAAAAGAGGGAAGGCAGAGAAACTGGATCTTGGATCAAGATAAAGAAATTCTTTCAATTTCATCAGCAAAGATGAAAATTAATCCAATTTCAACTTCTCAAAGCTGTTCTCATGGTACAAAGAGGCCAGCTGCTAGAATGACCATGATGATGCCAGAGGGAGTACCCACAGGACATTGAATCCCTCCATGCAGAATTATGTGTGAGAACTCTGTGCAAAGCCTGATCAGCAAAGGCGCCAGTAGATGGGAAGAACCACACAGCCCCTTTCCTTTCTCGAAAAGCTCTGGGTTTTGCCTATATGATTCCAATCAGTAATAAACATGTCAATTCCTGTTTTGCTGCCTATTACCACTTTTTAGAGACTCATAGCCTGTACCATCTGACACACACACAAAACACGGGTGATTGAATAAACCCTGGGCCAAATTGGACAAATCAGACCGAAATCTGAAATTCAGGCACAGAGACTAAATCAACTGGCTGGAAAGTCTGGGAAACCTAGAGAATAAGGGCACATTTGGGGCTGTCCATGATAGTTCAAGTGCAAGCGGTGCAGAAGAAGCTGGTCAATAGAAAGAGTGAAATAGACATGCACAGAGTAAGAACACCAGGAGGAAGGGAGGGAGGGAGTGGAGGGTGTGGGGGTGGTGAGAGAGAGAGAGAGAGAGAGAGAGAATGAATGAGTGAGCTCCTGGAACATGAACAACTAATGATAGACAATGAGGGCTGCTGGTACTTTGCCTATCCAAGAGGTGGACAAAAAAAAAGTGCTAGAAGTCACAATAGTGTATTGGAAAGGGCACTAAACTAGGAGAAAGGACATGGACTCCAGTCTATAATTTGTTACTGCTTATGAGGTAGCTCTGAATAAATCATTTAAATTCACTCAAATTGTGTACCATAATGACAGCAGAGCTTATCACTAAGACTTGAGCAATTTTAGGGTCAGGCAGAGTTGGATTTGAGTCTGTGCTCTGATCTTTAAAAACTCTGTGACTTCAGTCACCTAACTTGTTCGCTTTGAATTTAAATATTTTGCATGTAAAATTAGAATAATAATTATATCCCTTATACGGATTTTTGGAGAATAAAGGAAACATGAAAAAATAGTAGTCATTGACACAGGCATTTAAGAAATATTAGGCTAATAATTCCTCATTATTGTATATCTACGTATGTTTCCTCTTCTGTAAAATGGAGATAATAATAGTATCTTACTCATAGGGTTGCTTTGAGGATCAAATGAGTTTTTAATACACATAAAGCCCTTAGAAGAGCACCTGGAACACAGTAAGGGTTCAATATTTTTAGTTGCCATTATTATCGCTATTGTTGTTGATGATGATGTTATTATTATTAATCTCTCCAGTGCCTTTCAGGACCTGGCAGCACTTTTAACATCTCCACCTTTGCAGATTAAGCAAGTTAATCAGAAAATTATGGAATTGGGTTTGCCTCTGTGCAGAACTTTGTAAATCTTAGGTGCTTCGTTAGGGCCATGTTTACTGACACTCCTATTAAATATGCAGCATGAACAATAGTTTATTTTAATGTGATACTTGAATTCTATAGAAGCAAGCATTTCAAAGGTATTCGCAAAAAGAAAAAAAAAGTAAATGCAACCTAAATGTCCTACAAGAGAAAAGTACTTAATTCAATGATAGTAAGTCAACTGGGTATAATGTTGTTGAGCCATTAAAATAATAAGTGAAAAAGGTGATTATAGCAAATGATGAAGCAATACAGAGAGATGACATAATGGGAAGTTAAAGCAGAATATTAAATTGTACATATCCTATGACTGAAACTCTGTAATAATGCCTATGCGTATGGGGAGTCTAGGTAACAGCAAAAAGGTCTGTCCAGTTGTGAGGATCTGAAGACTCGTACTTCATTGGCCACACTTTCTGTAATGAATTTTTCATAAGAGAAACAACTGCATCTATTAATTAGATTCTTCCAGTGTTAAGTGACAAGAAAAGTCATTGAAAACAGATCTTGTTGTTTTCAAACATAGAGGAAGCAGATGACAACCTACAGTTTTGACTAATCACGTTCCTTAATACATATTGATAAATATTAAATTAGAATTGACCAAAGCTTACATCTTTAAATAAATAATACATTTTTCCTATTATAACTATGGGCTAACCCACCCTAATTTATTGTAGCATATAAGTGTGATATGTGAATGAATAAACACTAGTACTTAACCATATATAACAAAGCATTCTTTTTCTAAATCTCTGTGCCATGCTAGAGAATGTCGAGATAAAGGAAGACTTAGCAAGAAAGGGTTTCTATTCCCTTCAGAAATCCCCATGGTGACTTCAGAAGGCACTCCTGCACAAATACATTCATTTCCAATGGTTTGGCCATTCTCAGGTAGAATCTCCCAGCCATTGATTGACACAGTTTCACTACAGTAGACCTCTTGTATCCAGGCTCTTGGGTGACATTGGTCCTGTGAATCTTGTTATAAAATCAGGTACCATCTTGATAGAAGTGAAGATAGAACTACAGGTTGAAGTAAAGACTAGTTCATGAGGTCATTGTGAATGAAGACAAGTTGCTAACTACCAAACAGAAGTGCATTCTTCCTCATCTTTACAGTCTTATCCTAAGTGTTGGTAGTAGGTAAAAAAGGCAATAAGCTCATTGTTTGAAAAAGAAATAATTTACCAAGTGATGAGAAATATGGAGCAGCTTATTGGTCAGCCCCTCCCAGAGTGAACATCACAGCATCACTGACAGTCTGCCCCATCTTTTGTAATTATCACTCTTATGGATGCTGTGAAATGTAAATAAAATTACATGGCAAAAATTCCATTTCTCACCAATCGCAAGTGAAATCCATTATTAGAAGAACAGTGTAAAGTTCTAGCCATCATTCTCTGGTGCAATCTCTCCCCACTTCTTGCAAACATCTAAGCCTGAGAGACACCCTACACTGAATTCTAAGATGCATTTATAAGAAGAACGAGATAGAATGAAAATAACTGTCACTACTAGATATGTACTTTGGATGATGAAGGAAAGAAGCCTGGCTGATAGAAAAAAAAGGGACACATTTTGCCCCACATAGTTGTCCACCTCACCCTCCCTTCCAAGAGAACCAAAGTCTGTGGCCAAAAATAAAAATAAAAATGTAACCACCTCTATGTATTGCGGACTTCTCTAATCTCTGCCCTAAATCCTACCTGGATGTACAAGGGAGAGAGGAGACTGGCAGTTGTTCAGTCTATCCCCAAAGGTATAGATCCTACATGAAAATGTTAAATCTGAGAAAAGTAACAACGCTTACAGGAGTTGTAACTCCTCTTATAATCCATACGTACCAGAGAATCAGGCAGTGGAGGGTGGTCTCACCTTACAGTAAGAGACCAGCACTGTATGGATATAGGGTTAGGGTTAGGATTAGGATTATGGTTAGGGTTAGGATTAGGGTTAGGGTTAGGGTAAGGATATAGGCTAAACCCTAGGATCAGGACTGGCCTTGTACTCATAAACTTTTGGCAGGAAGGAGGGCAGCAAAAGGAGTCATTTCTTTGTCTTTGACATGAAAACAGAAAATTTGCGGGGGGGGAAGGAGAGCAAGAGAGGAACTAGCCAGCTGCCTAGCTATTTCTGGGGCAGCAGTAAGCCTGAAAGGACTAGAATAGCTTCCAAGAGAATAATGAAGAAAAGCAAATGATACCTGCACATGTCTTCTGGAAAAGCACCAAGAAACAGAGAGACTGCTGCTCACTCAAAGACAAAATAGATAGATGATATAGATAGATAGATAGATAGATAGATAGATAGATAGAAATTTATATAATGCTATATAAAAATGGATATGTAGTTATATATAGAAAAATGAGGGCGAGAAGGTAGCATCCTGAAAGCTCAGAAAACTTCCTGCAGCTAGTCATTTGGGGAATTTTAAAAAAACAGAGCTTGGCATCCTTAATAGCTATGAAAAGACATAGCCTTACTAAACAGAAATGGAAACCTACAAAAGGACAGGATAAGAAGAAAGGACGAGAGTATAGGATGATTTACAAACAACAGTAGATCAGCAAAGACCAATAAAAGAGACAAAACGGGGCACAAGGACAGTGTGAGATAAGGAACAATTCCAAGGAGATTAAATATCCAAGAATAAAATCAAGATCTTCTTTAGATGAGTAAATGGAATAAATAATCGTAAATGGAATAAATAACCAACACTAAAAAAAAAACTCAGTAACAATGAAGTTGCAGTAGACACTATTGGTACAAAGAGAAACCATGTTGTCTGCAAACAGGAAGCACCGAAACAACTGTTTTTTGTTTTTGTTTTTGTTTTTTTTTGGTCAATAAATTTGAAGAGCTTAAGTAGGCTGAGGCAAAAGAAAGAATTCTCACCCTAAGGGGAAGGTGAGGGAGGAGGGTGCTGTGAAGGAGAGAGTCTATGAAGAAATAAAAAGTTCCTTTACCCTGTCATAATTAGCGCTCAGACAAATAAGTACAAGATGCCGAAGTATCTATGTAAGTTGGTATGTTTCGAGACTTTGCTTTTTCTCCTTTTACTAGCCATTCTCACTCTCTCATTCTCCATCCATTTCTCTCTCTGTTAATTTTTTCCTATGAGGTTTTAATCAGAGCTTTCCAACTTATAAGTGATAACAATGACAAGCTGTGGGCCAAAACAGGAAATCGTCTGCCATTTTATTTTATCATTTGGAAGAAGGCATGATTCATTAAGAAACTTACAACATAACTTAGATTACTAGCCATTCTCACTCTCTCATTCTCCATCCATTTCTCTCTCTGTTAATTTTTTCCTATGAGGTTTTAATCAGAGCTTTCCAACTTATAAGTGATAACAATGACAAGCTGTGGGCCAAAACAGGAAATCGTCTGCCATTTTATTTTATCATTTGGAAGAAGGCATGATTCATTAAGAAACTTACAACATAACTTAGAAATATATGTGTGTATGTATATATATATACGTATATGTATATATATATACACACACACACACACACATATATATATGTGTGTGTGTGTGTGTGTGTGTGTGTGTGTATATATATATATA
>NW_006437736.1:6282466-6294622 GCF_000325575.1 Pteropus alecto | reverse complement strand
ATATATATATATAAAATTGTTAAAGGCACGATTAAATGAACCGGCTTTAGGCGAGGAAGAACAGCAACAAAAGTTAGAATCACAGACGTTGGAGAGTGCTAGATCTGAGTTGTGTCCACTCCACCACTTAGCACGAACTTCATGAACTTCAATCAGATACTGAACATCCCTGATCCCAGTTACTAGTTACAAAATAGAAATAATAATATGCATGTCTCATAGGGTGTCTATGTAGATTAAATGGATACTTCAGGTAAAGTGTTAAATCAATGCCTGGCACACCATCAAGTTCAACAAGCACTAGCTGTTGTTATTGTTGTCATTGTTGAATTAGATGTAGGCCACATGGTCTTATCTCAGAAGACAAGGAGGCATGGGTTAATGAAAGCTAAAGGAGCTAAAAGGAGTTGAGATCAACAAACGTGCATCTAAACAAGGCCCTTATCTAATATTGTGCAACATGTACTAACTGCCTTTAAGTTAGTCTTTGCTCTTGGGGCAAAAAAAAAGCTATAATGTGCTACTTTTTACCCATAGCAAACTATACAGAATATAGAGTCCAAAAGACACCCAGAGTTTTCCCTAAGACACACAGGTTACCATACAGGCACAAACAAGAGTTTTGCGTACTGAGAAATTCAAGGAACCGATCTTGCAGTGGGGATGGACCACTGGACCAATGGCCGTGGTACTCATAGAAAATGCCACTCTTTTGTTCTCTCGGAGTTCCATAGAATTTAAAATGGGGAGGAAGAAGGGGGGGCAACTACAAAAGCTAGGAGGCACCAGTGAGTGAAGGCGACTGTGTTTTATTAATCCATGTGATTAATCCAGCATGCTAAGGAAGATTCTTTACAGAATCGAAACTTGCGTAGTTTGGATCCACATGGATTAGAAAACACTGCTGCATTCACTCGCCAGTGCCTCCTTTGCTTTTGCTAGCGTTGTATTCTTTAGAATCCGGTAGGGACAAAAGAGAAAGAGCATTTATATGAGGACTAGCAGCATAGGCACTTTGACAAATGTCCTTCTCCCCCTCCCCTCTACGAGACGCTTCCTGAATTTCCCAAGAATTAAGCTCTGGGTTTGTATTTGCATCATTCCCCCTCCCTCTCCAAAAGGCAAACAACTGGAAATTTCCTCCACTCCCCCAAGTGCAGATTTATGTCAAGCCATGACAAGCGTTTTTCACCAAGGGATAGGTGGATGGCAAATCCTGCCCCAAGCTCTTTGCAAGAAAACGGTGAGAACGGTACAGAGGCATGCCAGGTTCCAGTGGGAACCACCACTGCTTCACGAGGGCAAGTAACCTGAAAAGAGGCCTGTCAGAACCCGAGAGTTTTCTCACAAGTTTTAGTGTGAGAGGAATGGGAGCCTTTGGATATGGCAAAGAAAAAGCGAGAAAACTTCAGGGAAACGGAGGAGTTATCCAAGCAAGGCCCATTCAGGCTTCACCCGCCACAGTCAGCTGTAACGTGATTCTGAAACTGGCATGAGGTATGTCTGAACCAACTAAGGAAGGCATTCTGAAGCCATTTCGCCTCTTCTTATTATACTTGGGAGGAGCAAAAATCAGTCTTCCCTAAGAAGCCTCCATGGTCTGTAATATAGGGGTCTCCAAAACGTGTTGAGACTTTCCCGGACAACGGATTGTGTGCGGAGGATGCTTCAGTGCCAGCGGAATGGTGGTGTGGGTTAAGAATCCCAGAGACCTTCCCAAAGCACAGTTAGGAACAGGGCAAGCCCTTGACTCTCGGTTCTAGAAAGAAAGAATTATGGCTTGCAAGTGAAATCGGGCAAGTGCAGGAGAACCAGATCCCAGCCCTCCCTCTCACCCCTCTGCCCGCCATCTCTCATAGTTCTCCAGGCTATGATTCCTAACCCTACTGCAAAGACTGAGGCCACTGCAGCAAGCAGGAAACCTCCCCGGTGACATGCTGAGGTCACCTGGTTGCTGTCAATCAATACAGTTCATTAAAAAACAAAAACAAAACAAACAAACAAACAAACAAACCGTAAAGTTTATGAGACCTTTCTGTTCAAAATAATTTTACATTCTCCTTTTTCTTACAGCTCTTCCCAGTACCCAGCACAGTTTTTGGTACACAGTCAGCATTTAATAAATATTTCTTAAACTGCGTTACCAGCCAACTACCTTGTCCTCTAAGTAAATTCCTAATCTCCCTATTAAATTACAAGATCTGTAAGGACAATCACCCTGACAGATTTTCTGTGCGTCGCCCAGCACCTAGCGTAGCACCCAGAACATGGTAGGTTGTTGATAAGTGGTTGCTGAATCTGTGGGCTGTGGCATAATCGGCTTATACACAGTCTTGTCCTGTGGGTCTCTGGAGAGCATTATTAGTGTTCGTGTGGTTGTGTGTGTGCCCACAGACACGTACACAGTCCTGACTGCATTTACATCTATATTGGTATATACGTCTGGCTCTGAAAGGGGCAGCACCAAGGAAAATAAATTTTGTCAAGTTAACACTCATTTGGAAAAAAAAAAATCATTTCTAAAATATTCTGCTGATTGACCATCTGGGTTCTCATCCTTTAATTAAAAAAAATATATATATATAAAAATAAATATATATAAAAAATATATATAAAAAATAAATATATACAAAGTTGTACTCATACTCTCAACCCTCATTTTCTCATAGGGAAGCAATAAATAAATGTCACACATTTTTCAAGCACTGACAGTGGCAATTATTTTCTTTGTCCCCACATTGTATTTTGAAAATAATTAAGAGGTTGGCATATAGTTTTATTAAATTGCTTTAGTTAGATGGAATTAAGCCTCAGTTACTCTTTCTTTAAAACCAACAAAAATGGACAAAATCAATTTTTTAAGTAATTTTAAATATCTGCCATCGAAGCTCTAAAATACAATATCCTAATTACTTCATTAGTCCTTTTTGGGGAATCACTGGTTTCCATCAAAGGAAACTGGATAAATAAATTAAGGTATAATAAAAAAATATATGACTCTCAAGTTATAAGAAAAATGAATGAGGACGTTCTCTGTGTACTTCTGTAGACAGAGCTCCAAGTTACAGTGTCAGGTGAAGACAGCAAAGTGAAGAATGCCGCTTGCTGCTCACCTGCATGCTTATATTTGCTCATATACACACTCCTATTTGCTTAGAGAAAATGTGGAAGGATTCCCAAGAAACCGGAAAAAGTGGTTTTCCAGGGGGTGGTGGGGAGGAAGAGGACAGATTGAAACAGGGGTGAGAATAAGACTTTCCACTGTAGGCCTCTTTATATTTCCGGTTTTTGAACCATGTGATTGTATTACCCACTCTCAGTTTCCAAATTTTTGTAAAGAAAGAAGAGTATGAATGGTACCACAATAAAACTGTATTATTCCAGGTCTTTTAAACTATCATAGAATCAGGGAAACATTTCAATGGTTCTCATATCTACACACATGTAATAAACTTATTTATTAATAAAATCAATAAATACATTATAAAATAATACATCATCTAAACAAAACTATAGCAGTCATCTGCTTTATCAATTGTCCTAAAAAGCTTCATTTTCTCATAGGGAAGCAATTAGACATATAAGTTTACCTACCCTTCTAGGTGATTGAATTGGTCCGAGGTCAATGATACCAGAACTGTATAGAATATAACTAATGCTACCACACATCATTTTGACTTAACACAAAATGACACTTTTTGCTTGCTCCATATTAATTTATTCTAGAAAACCATCCCTCCCATTCTCCACCAGCTCCCCCACTCCATACACACAGTTTGTGTAATTTAAATGCAGTTTTCAAGGTTCAACGCAAGGATGACAAAAGTTGACTTGTATGCTCCGTTCCCCTAGACATTCTAAATGCACTAGGAATGAACTTGGGACTCAAGTTTGACAATCAGAATCATTGGATAGGAGTTGAGAACAGTTATGAATGCAGAGCAAATAGGAGTTTCTTCACTTTTAAAATTACAAGCTCGAAGAATCATATAAGCCTATACCTGAAAATAAACCCCAAATGAAGATTAGGTCAACATGAAGATTTTAAAAAAGAAAAAAGGAAGAAAATCATGATAATATTGGTGAATCCTAGATCCAGCCATGTTTTGAACCAGTCCACCACTTGGATTTTCCAACTTTAATAAGCCAATGAATTCTCTTTTGTTGCTATTTTGAAACACAATTCTAATGTTCTTCGATAAAGTTTTAATGCTTTTTACCTACATATATTCCAGAGTTTCTTTAGAAATCTTGGTCTTTCTTGGGATTATTTCTTAATTTACCTGGATAACGCAGAAAACGTAGACTGCTAAATTTAAGAGATTCAGAGAATTTCTTCATGTGACCGATAAATCTGGAGCAGGGCAAAGCAGTTCTCTCATGATGAGGGCTGGGCTATAAGATACACAAAATAAAATCAGGTCTATAGCTGCAAAAATAATCTCTGCCACCTGTAATTCTTACTTCCATAATGGGTAATATTTTAAAAGCATTTTTGCTTCTTTATTCTTTAAATGAAACAATCCTAAAACAATTGCAATCGACTCCAGTGACATATATGTGCACGTCCTTCCCATATATTTCATTAAAGTGGCTAATTAAATTACTTATCTGTTTCTTCAACAGATTTTTCTCACATTACACTATATCGCAGACACTGTTCTAAAAACAAGATACAATATATGAAGTCTTTGGCCTTATGAAATTGACATTCTAGTGGGGGTGACAGAAAACCAAACAAATACATCTATAATGTATCAGATGGTGATTTTTCTATTGCTAAGGAGAAAAATAAGAAAAGGTAAAGGGAATAGAAAAATGTTGAGGGCGATGTACTAATTATATACAGAAGAGATGACTTCAGAGACATGGCGACATTAAAGCAGAGAGGGTGTAGTCATGTGATTTCCTGGGCTGGGGTTATTCCAAGCATAGCCAGTGGATAGAGGGCAGAGAGACAGGACACAAGGAAGGGGGTCAGAAGATTACGAGTGGGGTGGGGATGTCTCAAGTCAGGCTTTTTCAACTTGAAATAACCAAACCTAAAAATAAAGAAGAGAAAGAGATAAAAAGTTGTTGGATAATTAATACGAAATAAAGTCAGAAATAAGGAGCATCGGATTAGATTTTATTTAAAAACAATCCAGTAAACATGTAATCAGTATCAATTGTCCATTAGCATTTGTGTATAAATTTTATTGTTTGGATATAATTGGATATTATTATTTGGATATCAGATATTATTTCAAGTATAGTATTATTTGAATATTATGTATTTAGGGTGGTGTTCACCTGCTGGCTCTATAAAAGACCCAAACACCCCTGTGTGAGGGATTGAATCTTACCTGAAAGGTGAGGTTTTCCTCCCATCATTCCCCACAGCCAGGCCAGCCCCACCCATGTCCTGAGGAAAGGCTTGTATCTCAAGCTAGAAACTTTCAACTGAGTGAGAGGGAGCTAGGAAGGAACCAGAGTAGGAAGTCTCCCTTTGCTCTGACTACAGACAAAGGAGGCAGGATAGAACTGCAGGGTTGAGGCTTAAGAAGACACATTCCTCTTAAAAAGCAGAAAGTGAGCTGGAAATGGAATGACCTAGGCCAGCCTTATCAGTGACAGTGTGTGGGAGATTAACTGAAGAAGGCTCAAGGGTGTACTTTATAAATCTTATCTGCTGTCAGCTTTTTCTTCATTTCTATAATTTGCTTGGCTTTAATTGATGTCTCTTTGGAAATGCTCTTAGATGAGCTAAGAGAAATGAAGGGAAGCGGCTTTGTAAAAGGAGAGGAGCAGTAGGGATAGTAAGAACCTAGAAGGTCACTCGAGCATCCTCCTACCCCGTCTACACCCAGATGCACTCATAACCGAGACTTGTCACCCCCCACCCTCTCAATGTCCTCCAGACTCATTCCTCCTTTCTAGCCCTTCTGCCTTAGCTTCTCCATCCATTCCCTGCTTGAGGTTCACCTCAGTGGAATCCTCTTTTCACATTCTCTTTCTAAAACCCGATATAATAATTATAATAATATATATGGCACACACCTCCTTAATAGTGTTTGATGGCTTCCCATCATTTAAACAGTGGTTCTCAAACTTTACCATGCATAAAAATCACCTGGAGAACATGTTAAAATGCAGATTTTGATTCAAGAAGTTGAGGGTGAGGCCCAGGAATGTGCATGGTTAACAAGTATCACAGGCGATTAAAACAAATAGTAAGTAGACTTGCATCACTCAGAGTGTGTCCATCGATCGGCATCATTAACATCATTCGGAGCTTGTTGGATACAGAAGTTTTCTGCCTCCGCTCCCAGCCCCACCTAGACCTGCCAAATCAGGATCTGAATTTTGACAAAGTTTCCGAATGATTTGGATGCACCTTAAAGACATAGACCACACTTTGATCTAAAGAATAAAATATAAAACCTTTTCCGTGGTATAGGAGGCTGCTCCTGAGCCATCATCTATTCATCTCTTCCCCACTATCTCACAGGACCCTCTCTGTGACCTACATAGGACAAACTACGGAAACTGGGGCACCAAAAAGCTAAAGCAGTGACTCCATCTTCTCCATCTTGGTCACCCCAGTGCCTAGCACAGTCTCTGCTACATAAGACATGCTGCAGTTGAACCAGATTAATTTATATTTTAAAACACATTTTGAAATACAGTATTACATTCATATTGTATCTTTCATCAAGGTACGATTTAACTGGGATGAAAAAGAATGAATGGAGAAAAGACTGTCAATGTCATGAGCCCAGACACATTTTACTCCTTGAAACACTGAACATGTGGTCATTGGGGAAGGGAGGGGGTACTTAGTCCTGTCTGCGAAGTCCTTGCTGTTCTCAGTTGATTTACTGCCTGAACTCAAAACCATGCTCTATATATTAAAGCACAACCCCCACCTTTTTTTTTTCTTGTTTAAGAAGAGCAAACTTTCACCACAAAGATACAAGAACAGTAAATATTGATCTTCTTGACGGATGGTGCACCTCACGCCACAGGCCACTCAAGCATCTGCTCATTACCACCCAGCTCTCCCGTTTGTGGGGGAAATAACGCCAAGTGGCCTCCTGTGCTATCGGCTGCAGATTGCAAATATTTAAAAGAAATAAATTTCTCTGAATGAAAAGCACCTTTCTTTGTTCTCCAACCCCCTCTCCTCCCAAGTCATGTTGATTTTGGGGCTGTGCATACTGCCAGCACCTGTACTTTTCAATTGTTTGCTTGCCAAGATCACTGTGGTTTTCTTGCTTGGTTTTAAGAACCATTGTAAGTACAGTAGCCAATGAAGGTATATTTTCTTTCTGTCTTGGCAATCTCTAAGGGAGGCACCAGCTTCAGGACACCTAACAGCAACTGTAATTAGAGGAGATGGGAAGAGAGGAACAGAAATTGGAGCTCCTCTATCTGGATACTGTCCCCATATGACAATGAAAATGGAACACCACTGTAGACCAAAAAGAAAGGTTTGGATTTCCTCAACAGCCTTATTGTTTGGCAGAAAAGTTTTTGAACTTGGTTTTACTGAAATCCAGAACCATTCTTTCAGTGAACATGAAGACTTGCAATAAAGAATAAGAATGGAATTTCTGCAAGTGAATATTCGAATTGTGATTGAGAATGGCCACTTAGACTATTACCCGCAGGGTCTAAATATCAATATAGAATAAAATCATTATTTCTTCTACATGAAGCATTATTTACCATTTGATTTAGTAGGATCATGCCCTATGTGACCTTGGTCACTGCCCTTAATTTCTTCCCACTGAGTCATGTGACAATACACCACTAAAGTAAAATAAACTGCAGCCAGTTATTGTGATCCGATCAATATAGATAACAAACTGGTTATAGGGACAAATGAGTAACGTGTAAAGCTTCACCCCTTCTCTTACCTGAAGCTGACTTCTCATTCAAAGAGAGTTACAGCCTCATTACCACCATTGGGGAGGATATTTGTCACTTTTCATCATATGACTCTATTCTAACTTCAGGAGCAAGTGTTTGAGGGTCCGCATGACTCCAAATCTTGATCCACATGGTTTACCCCAAACTTCAGGGGTAAAATAAATGCCCAGATCCAAGCACATCAGCACATTAAATTCTGTTGGCTACAAGAACTGATGTTCAGAACCAATAGGATATAATGAGCTTTTGTTGAGACTTCCAGGATCAAGGTTTGACTGAGAAATGGCAGAGTCTGGGGTTGCCACAGCCATATTACCAGCATGAAACAGATGAATTACCTTGGGCTTTGAACGACTTTTCTGGTAAGAAAGCTTGAGTTGGGTGAGCTGTACTCGCCTGTCTGCTTTACTTGGTGCCCAGAGACCTATAGTTGTGATATGAGGGTTCAAAATGCAGTATGTGGAACGGTTTATTTCACTCTGTGTAAAACTGATCAATTCTAATAAGGACGGTACTGATAAGGACGATGCAAACTTTGCCAGCGTCATTCTTCAACTAGTTGAGCCAAAAAAATCTTGGTAATTTATTTATCCCAGAAATGAAAGAGATGATACTTGCTACGAACACTTACAACTAAAATAAAAAGGTATTTTGGTTTTGTCAGTGTATGTAGTGAGTTACGGAGTAAGAAGATGAAACCAGTCTCCCTATTTGCACTGGATGAGGCAGATCTTCATAAAATTGCATAACGAGTGTTTTGAAGTATCTGAAAATCACTAAGCCACCTCTGGTTTCATGTAAGACAGCCATAAATTAAAGGAAATATCATACGAAACATGAAAATACCATTGTATAAATTTAAATTTAAAATTAAAGTCAGATTTACACAAAACAGATTTGTAAGAAGAGTTCAATCTTTTTGGAAAACTTGTTCTGCGAAAATCATCAGGTCTAGAAGTATTACAATCTCTATTTTGAAATGATTTATCATAAACTTATTCCCAGTGTTGTCATAGTCCATATAATACTCTTAACAGCTTTAGTAACAGTTGTATCAGCAGATTCTTCTCAAAATCAAAACTTATCATAACTAATTTGCAATTTGACTAATCATTTATATTTAATAGGAAAGCACTAGAAGGCTGACTGCAACCTCTGGATTCACTTGAGCAGGGCTTGTTGACTATTGGGCTTCCCAATAGCAGGGCAGTGAGCCTGCCTTCCCCATAACGAATCCCTCAGTGTCAGAATGAGACAGGCTTTTCTCTGGTTTCTCCAGAAAAGAATCTCCCAAATGCCAGCCCAGGAAGTATTTGCCTGGCTGACTGCATTCTGGGAACACAATGAGGGGAAGCAACTGAAAGTCTCAAAGACCAATATCTAAAATTTCAAGAAATCCCTGTTTGGTGGCCCCACCTCAACTCTGAGCCCAGTGTCTCTGGGTTGAGAGCCTCTCTAATTTAACTTTGCAGGAAAATAAATCCTGGTCCCGACTCAAAAGGGTGAGCCAAAGGAAACTGGAGCTCTGTATCCACACTTTCACCAGCCCCCTCTTTTAAGCTATGTGTATGTATGTGTATATATATATAAAATTACAATTGTCAGCAGCACCTTATATGTGATAGTGGTTCTGGGCATTAGCCTTCTGATGTTTTTCAGGAAAAGAACAAAGTTACTCTCTCTACTCAGTTATTAATTAACCCTTCGGATGGGGTCAGGCATCCTTTATTATCGTTAGCCCTCTTTTTATAAGACCATAGCTAAAAATACAACTGACATCTTATTTTTTCAGATCTCACTCAGACTCCAACTCACACATTATTCTATGTGGCAAAAAGAGCCCAATGTGAATATTTGAGACTAATACCCTGAGGGCCAGACCATCACACACTTATAACTACGTGCCCCAATGTATTGAAGGAAAAAACTACTAAAGTAGGAAAAAATAAATAAAAGGTCAATGCCTCCTTGAGAGCTATGGGTACATATATTATTAACTCTAAAGAAAACAAACTCGAGTTCCTTCCAGGTTCTCCTTTGTGATGGGTTTAGGTCGTGCTTGGACAAAGGAATCATAATTCAATTATCTAATGATTTATTACAAAACACTTTGCCCACACTGGATATTTTGATGTGTAAACATCAGAGTATTACACTCCCTCGATCCCAGGCTTCGCATTTCAGATTTCATTAGCCAATAAAGCCAGGTTTATTTATAATAAAGTTAAGCCCTTCAAACCACTGACCATGGAAACCAGATTTTGAAATAATTCAGATTTGTGTTTCTGTTCTTTCTAATTAGGGGTAATATCGGGAAGCACAGACAGTGGGTAGCATTGTTCGAGCACCATGGATTTAAGCAAGAAAATCTGATTATCAGCTCATGTCAGAAGCCAAGCGATAATGCAGCTTAGCATTCGTTTGGGCTTTTTCTTTGGCCAAAAGATAATTACCGTTCGTGAGGCCTTACGTAAGTGTATCTAATATCTAAGGCCCTAAAATTTATGAATAGCAAAGGCACACAATAGGCAAAGAAGAATTACTGTATTTATTATTTCTATGCCTTGTTCCACCATGATAATTTCATTATCTGGCAAAGTTGAACCTCTAAAATCAAAGTATTATTTCTTAAAGGACAATAAGTTAAATATGCTGGCAAGTTTTCTGCCCAATTTCCTCTGGTAAGAGTTATTTCTAACAAATAAGAAGACCAGTCAGAGTATTAGTAGGAAATTTACCAAAGGGGTTCAGAGTTACATATTGAGGTCATTGCACAAACAGATGTTAAGCTTCTGCAGTGAGATAATTTTTTTCTTTCATAAAGTGCATTTCTTAATCCTGGGCTGTTGATGATAAATGCAATGCTTCCTATCAAACAATACCAAAAGTTTCTTAGCAAATATGATGGTGTCAGAATGAATACTGCTGTAATATAAGCAACCTGAGTGTATATCAGAATGAATTCTAGGAATCCAGAGGGAAAAAAATTATTTAGACTAGGGCTTAGAAGTTTGTTGTATAAAACCAGATCTGATTACAAAGATGAAAAAAAAAATCAAGTTGTGAAATTTCCAAAGTAAGCATACTGAGATCCTCTAAAATATAAAGAAGCAATTGCTTTTAGAAGAGAAAGACAACCTATTTATCCTTAACTAAGATGTTTTTAGGAATAAATTTTATTGTTCACTACTCATTATATATCAGTAGCAACTAACACTTTATTGAGTATATACCATAGACCAGGCATCGTTCTAAATATTTTAGACAATGTTAATTCATCAAATCCTCATAGTAACCCTATGAAATCGGTATTTTATTCTCCCCTTTTTACAGAGTTGGAAAATGAGTCACAGAGAGGTTATACAACTAGCCCAGTGGACTCCCACTACTCCAAAGTTTATATATAGGGTACTTGATTTTATTCATGCTGGTAATTAGATGTAGTTTGGTATATCAAGCTTCTAACCTCCAGTTCAAACAATTTTCTGCTTCTGTGTTCCCAGAATTTATTATAGTAATACTCACTCTGATACTATCCTGAAATGAAAGAAAATGGCATATTAAGACTAATTAGAGTAGTTCCACTGCTGGCTCAGACACTCACAACCAGCTTTCTAACCTTGGGCAAATCATGAAACTTTCTGTTGAACAGAAGTCAAACAGGAGCAATGTTCCCTTCCCTGTCTACTTCCTGAGCTCCTTAAGACAGGATGGGACATCTGAAAGAACTTTGAGAAGTGCGAAGCTCTGTAGAGAGGTGAGCACGTGACAGTACAATGTCATTGGCCAAGGTTGGAAACGAAGAGTGAAACTGTCAAAGGTAAAGCTCTTAGAGTCTTTATCTCTAAGATAAAGACACTCCACTCACACCCCCATTTTTCCTCTTGAGCTCTTACCTGCAACCTCGGTTTATTTGAAGGAGGGAAAAGAAATGAAGAACATTCAGAATAACGGTGATGATAATGACAATAAGAATAGTAATAAATAGATGTAAAAAAACAGACCCTAGAGCCAAACCGCCTAAGTTGGATCAAACCCTTGGGCAAATCGCTTAACCTTTCTTTGATTGCATTTCCTCATCTGTAAAATGAGGATAATAATAGTTCCTATCTGATAAGATATTTATGACAATTCAATGACAATTTCATAGAGAACTTAAAACAGCCTGGTAGAGAGTCATCTATCTATCTATCTATCTGTCTGTCTGTCTATCTATCTATCTATCTATCTATCTATCTATCT
>NW_006437736.1:6236832-6282133 GCF_000325575.1 Pteropus alecto | reverse complement strand
GCTAATTGTTGACAGGTGCCACTGACTTAATGGTTATTGTACTAACAAGGTAAAAAATAGAATTATGTCTTTTTTTTGTTTCCATGTTTTATCCTCATGAAAAGTTAGTGATTTTTTTCCACCTTGACCAAACAACGAGAACGGTAACCTGTGTTTCACAATTTACGTGGCTGATTTCATCTACCTCTGACTGTTTTTACTTTTTAGTGCCAAAATGTCCTCTTGAGCGTCATAGAACCATCCTTGATTATTGGAACTTTGGAGTTTCATGGGGACTGTGTTTATAGTGATCCCAAGGCATCAACAGCAAAGGACAAAACAGTCAAGTCAGTAGCAGGCACAAACAGCAGGGGAAAAGGAGCAGCCAATCAATAAATCTCTTGCCTCATAGTCCCTGGTCACAGCTCCTCTGCTCTTGCTCTGATCCTAATGACATATACTAAGGAGGAAGAATAAATATGTTCACTACAATACCATGAAATGAAGCACATTATGACCATTTTACAGGTACAGAAACTATGGATGAGAATATGTGGCTAAACTTGCCCAAGGTCAGCCAACGACAAAGGAGTGGGAAAGAGCTACAAGGAGAAACCTCCTACATTTGAAGACAAAGCCCAGAGTTCTAAGCCGCTGTTGGCTCAGCATTGCACATAATGATTGAGTAACAAGTAGATCAGAAACCTTTAACACTTTCTGTAGTGTTTTTCCATATTTACTGAATTGAATATTGAGCAAGCAAAGACACTAAATATTTTCTGCTAATGGAATGTCAACTTCGATTAAAACGAAGTTAGCTATTAGCATTACCCTAAAAGCCAGACTACAGGAAACTACAGACCAATATTCCTGATGAACACTGAGGCAAAAAGACCATTAAAAAAATACAAGCAAACTAAATTCAACAACATATTAAAAGGATTATACAACATTACCAAGTGAGATTTATTCCTAGAATGCAAAGATAATTCAACATAGAAAAATCAATCAATGTAATATACCACATTAACATCCACATGATAATTATTTTTTTTTAATTTTTTAGGAGAGGCAACCCTTGGTTGACCTCGCAGATTGCAAAGACCTTGTCGGCTTACAATTCCTTATTTTTTTATTTTGTACGCCTACAGCACCTGGTCTTCCTAGGTGGTCTCCCATCCAAGTAATAACCAGGCCTGCCCTTGCTTAGCTTCCGAGATCAGATGGGATTGGGCTTGTTCAGGGTAGCATGGCCATTGATTCCACATGATCATTTCAATTCTTGCAGAAAAAGCATCTGACAAGATTCAACAACATTTTGTGGTAAATAAATAAATAAAAATAAATAAATAAATAAAACACAACAAAGTAGGAATAGAAAGAAACTACCTAAACAAAATAAAGGTCATATATGAAAAGCCCACGGCTAACATCATACTCAACGATAAAAGACTGAAAGCTCTTTCTGTAAGATCAGAAACAAAACCAGAATGGTCACTCTCATTACATTCATTCAAGACAGTATTGGAAGTCCTAGCCAGAGCACTTAGGCAAGAATAAGAAACAAAAACAATCCAAATTGGAAAGGAAGAAGTAAAATTAATGGTTCATAGATGACATGATCTTATTTGTAGAAAATCTTAAAACTTCCACTCCTAAGAAAAAAAAAAAAAGACTGTTAGAACTAATAGATGAATTCAGCAATGTTACAGAATACAAAATCAAATCACAAAAATTAGTTCTATCTCTAATTACTAACAGTGAATCATCCCAAAATGAATTAAGAAAACAATTGCATTTAAAATAGCATCAAAAAGAATAAAATACTTAGGAATAAACCTAACCAAGGAGGTGAAAGACTTGTATGCTGAAAACCACAAAACATCACTAAAAAAAATTAAAGATACAAATAAATGGATAGACATTCCATGCTTGTGGATTGGTAGAGTCAACATTGTTAAAATGTCCATACTACTCAAAGCAATCTATACATGCAACACGATCCGTTCCAAAACCTCAATAGCATTTTTTTTTGCAGAGAAAAAAAAAACGTATCCTAAAATTCATATATATTCTCAAAGGACCTGGAATAGTCAAAGCAATATTGGGGAAAAAAAAAAAAAAGTTAAAGGTTTCACACTCTCGATCTTAAAACAAAAAAAAAAAAAAAACAAAGTTAAAGGTTTTACACTTCTCGATCTTAAAATATTTTACAAAGCTACAATAATCAAAACAGTGTGGTACTGGAGTAAAGACAGATAAACAGATCAGCGAAATAGAAGAGAGAGCCCAGAAATAAACCTTTATATATGGTCAGATGAACTTCAGCAAGGGTCCCAAGACCACTCAATGGGGAAAGGACAGTCTCTTCAAAAAATAGTCTTTGGAAACTGGATATTCACATGCAAAATAATGAAGGTAGATTCTTATCTTATATCTCCTTTGTCTTTGAGGTCTACAGAAAGCAAATGACTCCAGTCTGCCTTTATTCACAAGTAAGCTTATTAGGAAAAGAGACTGTTGTCCCACCCCACAGGGGAGTCCTGCCATTTCCAAGAGCTGCATGCTGGTTCCTGCAAGTCTGCCATTCTGGAGGTCAGAATAGAAATCCCATTTTTGCCACACAGCTAAATTACACTCTTAACTTATCTGGCTTTTTGACCTCTATTGGCCAACTTCTCTATCTCTCTCACTGATTCAAAATTCACGCAAAGAAAAGAGGGGTGTTATGTATCTTTAGCCCACAACATGAATGGTTATCTGGGGTTTTGTTTGTTTTCTTTTTGTTGTTTTCAGCATCAACCCAATCCTTTGCTATGTGGGGAAGAAATTCCCCATTGAGAGGTAGCACCCAGTAGAAACTGAAGGGGCAGACTCTTTATCATGTTCCCAACCCTTGGCATCACGCAAATGCTTTTGCTTCTTAACCTATAGAGGAGCCTTAGATGCAGTTTTCCAAGCTCAGCCCTCTAGACTCACAGAAGCTGCAAACCTCTGATGTCCTCTCTGCGATTTGAAAACGGTAAGGTCCCCCCTGATACATTCCCTAGATCTATGGTGAGACGTTAAACCACTCAATGATTTAGCTAGATCTTCCCTTTGGTCTGTGCACTGCTCCTCTCCCAAGAGCCTCAGCATGTTGTTAACCTAAAGTTAGATATTAGATGCAGTTTTCTTCATAACCTTACATCTTGAAGCCTTGTGAGGCAAGAAACATAACTGCTGCTTGGGCACAGCTCTTCCACTTAAGAGGAATATTGCTATTTCATTTATGAAAAGTTAATTATGAGAAAGGCAAACTTTATCACTAACATATATCTATTTTTTAATTATAAAATAAATACTCACTCAAAAAACCTTAAACACTGTAGAAGAATATACAGATTTCACCATTCTCAAGAGGTCATTAATATTCCAAATTGTTCTTGGGTTGCTTTCAGAAAGTTTTGATGCATATACACACACACGCTTTTTTTTACACAAATGAAATCACGGTGTAACCAGATAAAGCTATTTCCTCAGGGCCCACTCCAGAACGGGGCCACATTCAAAAGAAAGCAAGCCCAAGTCCTACCTCCAAAAACTAGTTAGAAAGCAACTAAAATCTACATTAGTCATTCAAAAAGTTTTAAAAAAGTATTGCCTTGAATAGCAAATAGCAATGTAATGATAGCTTTTTCTTTCATTCTCTCTACCCCATCCTCTCTCTCTCCCTCTCTTTTTCCCTCTCCCTCTCTCCCTCCCTCCTACCCTCCCCTGCCCTCCTCCCTATCTCTCACCTCATTTCTCCTCCCAACAGAAAACTATCTCCTCACAACTCAATCCACGCTAGCTCTAGTCTTTCTTCCCTTCTTTCTGTCTCTCTTGTGTATTCTGTACCCTTTAGTAACTTAGGTCCATTCCAAAATCACTAGCCTTTCTAGGATTCTTTTAATTCTTTTTTATACCCATTACTAGATTAACCCAACAAAAGGTCAGACAGACATGGCTGATAGGGCCGAGCAACAAAGGCGCTTGACCACTGGAGAGATCAAGGTTATGAATATGCACATACACCTTGTCCTTGTCACAGTATGATACTTAATGTCTATAATTTCCTTCTTTTACTCGTGAATTCATCATGGACATATTTGCTCATCAACACATAGCATTCTGACTCATTTTTTTTAAAACTACATAGTATTCTATAGTATTAAAAATTCATTTAACCAGTCACCTACTGATAAACATATAGGCTTGTTGATATTACAAAGAATGTTACAAGGAATAAATTTTGTACACATATCTCTTTATACTCTAGAAAGTATAGATGTGTTCTTAGCAACCATTGATGTGTGTTACTCTGGCTCAGCTTCATATAATAATAACGAATGCACACTGTTTAAATAAATGAATGAACGAGTGAGCAAATAATTGAGAGTGTGATGATAAACCACAACCAAGGTAAATGATGTAGCAGTCGGGCCTGCATTATAGGATTACACCTCTACTTGGAGACTCCTGAATTCAACTTTCTTACCTGTGAAATGGAGAAACGTTTTGAAAAACTGTTGTAAGAATTAAATGAGGTACCTAACCCATGGCATCGTAAGCTATTAATTCAGAGCTAAAATCACTCATCCATTTAGATCATTTAAACCATTTAAAGCAGACCATTTAAAGCAGAGTCTGGGCGCTGTGAACCTTTCATAGACTGGGAGAATCTCTAGACATGTTTGAGAGATACAACACAGAAGGAGCTGTCTCAAACCTGGAAGGGCATTTTCATGACTCCAGTATTTTGGATGTTTTTCACAGCACTATTATAAGGTGTTGGAATTTGCCTTGATCTTCCCATGACAACTTCAAAAATTAATTTTGCAGATACATATTTTCTTGTTCTTCAAAAAATCTATAGTGACAGCTACGTAAGCACTCTCTAAGCCTTGGAGAATTTATACAACATCATAAATAAAAGGTATTTTTATTAAACAATTGCTTAGAAGCTAGGTGATGTTCAAAGAAAGCCAGTATATTCTTTACCTTAGGAGATGCAAAACAAAAAACAACCAAAAAAAGGCAACTAAATATAGTGGGAAGATCTCTGGCGTCACACAGACCTGAGTTTAAAGCCCAGCATTCACTCATTCATTCATTCATTCATTCATTACAATTTAAGTGGTTTGAATGCTAGATATTTTGTTAAGCTGAGAGTGAACGAATATCCCACATTGTCACTTAAAAGATATTTAAACGTTATTGAATGATTTAGTTTCTCTTTGTTTAAGGTACAATGTCAATTTTATAAGCTTTCATAAAGGTAAAGTATACAACAGAATTTAGTAAAAGCTGGTTTCTTCTCACTCCTTCCCAACTAAGAGCTAACAATTCAAGTCAAGCCACAAACATATTAACAATCACAGAACTTAATGAAGAAAGCATTAACCATAGGACAATAAAGAACAGAACAGTTACATCAAAATTAAGTCAGGGAATTAAAGAGATCCTGGGGCCTAGAACAGGCACATAGAAGATTCTCAAAAATGTCTATTGATTGGGTATAATAATCAAAAATTCAAATAATTAGAACTTCACATTTGACAGGAGACAACACAGCACTCCAAGAAGGGACCAGTGGCAAAAATCAGGAGACGTAGGTTTGAGTCTAAAAGTTTGGTCCACGAGCCATGTTATCTTGAGCAAATCATGATCTCTGGCCTCTGTCTCCTTATCTAAGAAGTTAGAAGGTTGAGCTACATTTTCCCTAAGGTACCCATGATTCCAGGTAAAAAATACTTGTCAATGCTTCAAGCCACCACTTTGTAGTTTATTTGCTCAGTTTGAAATTGAACTGCACATAGGTTCTTCCAGTAACTAGAGCTGGTTTGTGGAAGAGACATCATCAGTGTGGACATCATCAGTGTAGCTCTGTTTTATTTTTCACTCTAAAGTATAATATATAGAGTAGCAAGTTAAGAAACACATATCACTTTAAAAAAAAAAACATTTTAAAATCTAAGGACTAAAAATTAACCAGTCACTTCATGTTTTTAGCAAACACACTTACCATTGTGTAGGGTTTTATTGTCCCCTCAGTGAATAGAAGCCTTTAAAAATGTATATGCCCAGAACTGAATACCGTGTCAAATCTATTGGCACTGCATGTTTAAACACCTGCATCTCATCATCAGCCCTTCATAATATTGTTAAACAAAAATTACACTTATGATGAGTAATGAAACCAAATATATTCTTCCTTAAGATGTACTCATTCTTGCATGATAAGTAACCCAATAATAAAATGTGAAAGCTACTCAGGTAAAACAGAATTCATAAATACATTCATAGAATGCTCAATAAAGTTTTTAAATGATTATAATAAACTGTAATGATCTCATCTCCCTTATTAGAGAATTCTCACTTATTTGTTCAAGGACGATCGATTTCATCCTAATTGTTTACCAGAGTTCTAAATTTCACCTGGGTTTAAGATTTAAAGCTCAAAAAATTATTTTTTACTTTGAGATTTGACCAAGTTTACTTTGATTTTTTTTTCATATTTATAATGAAAATGAAAACTTGAGATAAAGGCTAAGCTTGACTTTGTTTAAAACCAACAACATTTGCTGATGGATTTAAAAAGAACCACAGAGGAAGTAATTCATCCACTTCCTCAAACAAAAAGACAACAGCATGCTAATCGCTGTGATCGAAAAAGGACCAGCCTCAAAAAAACAACAGCCTTCAATGTATTAGTCTATAAGCTTTAATATAAAAACAGCCTTCAATGTATTAGTCTATAAGCTTTAATATTAGTTAACATTTATGAGTCAAAGGATAACATTTCATTAAAAAATGTACTAGCCCTGTGAAAGTGAGACACACAAATATGCAGTGCATTAGTCAGAAAAAATGGTAGTAAAAGCCACCACACATGGCAGGCTTTCCATGTGTGCCAGTCACTGTTCCAGGCATTCTACCTTGAACTCAATTCCGACGACTTATGAGGTCGACGCTATTATTATCCTATCCTGCAGATGAGGAAGCTGAGACATAGAAAGATAGATCTATTTCCCAAAGTCATAGGACAGAAAACAGCAAAGCCAGGATTTCAACTGAGGCCATCTGACCCCAGGGTTTGTCTATGTAATCACTACCCTTAACCATTTATTCAGTTTGCCACCCACTCAAGCAACAGCCATCTGAAAGCAGGTACCAACAATCTCAGCATCACATTTCTAAATAACCTGGCAGATAGTCAAGAACTTGCTGGTAATTTCATAATCCACCCTGGAACTAGACTGGTCTTTTGGAACCCCATCTTGTCCTGACCGCAGGTCATCTCCAGCTTATTGAAATGGGCTTATCCCTCCTTTCCCAACACTCTAAGCTCTAAAACTTATCTGGTCAATGTCACATCCACCATAGGTAAAGGAGGCTACTGGAACCCTGTGCCTGAAGTCCTCTGCCACTCACAATCTTCCTGAAATCTTTGCTAATGTGTGTCTTTGATACTCAGGCATATTATAACGTTTATCTCAGAAGAGGATTAATATGATCTAAAACACAGCAACCACTCCCGCAGTATGGGATGGCTTAAAGGCCTTGGAGCAGCCTGAAGTCACACTCCCTCTCCCCCAGCTGTTTTGCTGCAGCTGTCGTGAACTGACCCAGTTTGAAGCGGATTGAGTACCCCCCACACACCCTGGCATGTTGACTGAGGCTTCAGGTATTAGACCTGGGAGCCTCCTGAGAACCAGGCCAGCTGCCCGGGCCCCACTCCTGCTCAACCCCGATCTCCTGGGAGAAATGCATACCTGCTGCTCTCCTTTCACCTCCAGGAAGTCAGCCCGACCAGTCCTCTTAAACCTAAGTCACTTCCTGTCACTCACAGCCCTCCAGCGCTCCTCATCTCATTCAGGCGGAGCAGAATCTGAGACTCCCATAACTGCTTTGACCAATCTGAGACATGTTTGAGCATTAGAGAGGATCCTGCTAATAATTATTCTGGAACAATAACAGGTGTAAACTTGGACCATCCTAGGCAGACAAGAACGTCCTCATTACCTCGCTTATCTACTCACTCTACTCCAGCCCTTTCACCATTCCTTCATTATCCCAGCCCTATTATTGTCTCAGAACCTTCACACTTGCTGCTCCCTCTGCCTGGAACACGGTTCCTCTAGCATCTTCATGACTTGGTCCTTCATCTCCTTCACCTCTTTACTAAATATTATTATTAGACTCTCATGATCACCATATTATAGAAGTGACCACCCCCTACACACACACACACACACACACACACACACACACTCTTATCCCCCTTGGGTTCTTTATCACCACCAAATTACCATATATTCTATTTATTTATTTTGTGTGTTATCTGTCTTCCTCAGGGCCTCCACAGAAGATTGCACAGGTTGGCCTGAAGCCCACGTTCCACTTGCCAAGCCTCACACAAGGGCTCCATATATTCTATTTATTTATTTTGTGTGTTATCTATCTTCCTCAGGGCCTCCACAGAAGATTGCAGAGGTTGGCCTGAAGCCCACATTCCACTTGCCAAGCCTCACACAAGGGCTTGGGGTTGCATCAACCTGGAGAAAGTGTTCCCTTCCATCGACAATGAGTACCTTTTCCAATTTGTACAAAGGCTCCATATATCCTAGCAATGGCCTTAGTCTCCCTACCACTGGAATATAAACTCTCTGACTTCAAACTTTTCTTTCTAACTATTCACTGTCTCCATTGCCTAAAAAAAAAAAAAAAAAAAAAAAAAGTTGTATAGATGCTGGAGAACATTAGTCAAATAAACAAATGAATGAAAGCAAGACTGAGTTCTGTTATCACATTTCCAGATGCTAAGATATTTTTCCCTCTTTTCTGTTCTAAGCTACCTTCCCTCCCTCTCAATGTCTATTTATTTTTTATACACATTTAACTTTACTTTCTTAATTAAACTCACACTTGTAGTAAACAGTTTATCTTAAAACTTCAGGGAGACTTGTAGAATTTAAAAGTCTCTTTCAGGTAAATTTCTCAGCCAATTCGGGATTTAATTCCAATCAGTTCAAAGTTCAAAGTCATTTTCCGACTGGTCTCTACTCTCAAAAGTGCTCCCTACTCTTCTCCTCTAGCCTGGAGCTTTGCAGGAGGAAGCACTTTGCCTTGGCCCAGAGAAGGGATGATGACCCCGAGTGCCATCAGCCAGGTTCTCCCTGTTCTCTGCCCAAGAGCCTCTTCCCTTCTGTCTCTGCTGTTTTGATCTCTGTCCCAGGTGCCACCGTAGCTGCTATAAGGTTCCAAATGACCTTTGGAATGTGGAAGGACAGTGCCAGCATCTGCCATTGAAGTCCTGCTCTCATCCTGGGTCTGGAGGACTGTGCAACCTGCAGCTTCCTCCTCTGAACACCAGGGGACTCCTGGGCCTGGCTCCTCTCAGCATGCCCACTCCCCACTCTGAGTCAAACAGAGAAATCTGGATACCCCACACCACTTGCAGTCTGTGGCAAACTGGGGTGCTAGTCAGTTTCTTATTCTCGCTCTCTCTCTCTCTTCCTCTCTTTTAAAAAAAACTATGCTGCTGCATTTTTGTTATGAAATATTTATTCTTGAGATAAGATATGGGAACACGAGCATTGGTTAGTTATGATTTTCTCTAGATTTTTAGATGCCTGGAATATTTCACACAGTCAGAGAAAAGAGATATGGTACCTCTCCTACTCTGTTGCTCTTGCCTTATGTTGATGAGGGTCCCCTAGAACTCCAACAGAAATAAAAGCACAAGGCCTCCTGGGAATGAGTATTACATTACCTCTGGTACTGAGCATCTATTAGGTTTTGATCAAATGCACTCATGGTTTTCCAGCCTTGGTCAAATCCCGCAGCATTCTCTCAATCTCTGGCTCCCTCCTTCTCATGGCCAGACTGGAACAGTGTCAAGCTGGCAGCTGGTAGCGGGCTCTGATTGGGAACCGATGGGATTCTGGGAAGAGTGGTAACCCAGACTCTACATAAACAGGTTCAGGAATGGGCTTGCTGAATCAGAGTTCTCCAGCCCCAAGGGGTAAGTCCAGCCCCGTGGTCCAAAAGGAAACAAATGACTGTCTTTCTGGGTAACTCAGTCTGGAAACCTGACCCAGGCCAGAGGGGAAGTTTCACCTTCTCCAAATCTCCCTTGCTAGAGCAAGGCATGAGGACTCCTGAGAGGGGCTGATCAGGGAGGGGGCTGAATCCAGAGGGGCTTACGCTCAGCTTCCCATCTCCAAACAGCAAACCCCAGCCCTGAATAGTGCAGGACAGTACAGAATGGGTTGGAGGGAGTGGAACTAAGAAGGGGAGTTTGGGAAGACTGCTTCAGACGCCCATTTCCCTCTGTATTTGGGGATGGCGATTGGGATTTAGCTATACGTGAAATATCACATAGGGGTCACATCCATCATGACTCTGTTCTCCATCAGAGATGTATCTTCTCAAAATCTGCCCTCTCCTGAGAAGGAAGCCCAGAGGAAAGGAAGATGGAATGTATTTTTCTCTTTTAAAAGTCAAATTGCAGGTAAATTTCAGCTTTATATTTTTTTTTTCCTCTACATATCTGTTTTTGAGGGCCTGGAAGCGTTCGATATCCTCTGAACTTTCTTAACTTAGTTGTCCAAGGACCTGTTCACCAGTTCCATCTTTTCTGTTTCAATGAATGAGAAACACAGAACTTCCCTCGAGTGCCCCTCTTCTTTCAACCCAATGTTTGCACCTTCAACAAGCGCTCAAGGGGTGAGGTTCATGCAGCTCATTGCAGAGCACAGATAGAATCCCTTTCCCATCTGGATACCTCAAAGAAGTCTCAACAATTGAAGGTGACTCTAAATCATGACAGAGCAAATCCCATCCAGGGTGGGTCCACATGGAGGAAAACAAAACCGGTGGGATGGTGGCACAGATGTGGGAGCTTCCAGAGTGAACCAAGTTCATTCCAGGAACACCAACTAAATACAGCAGAAAAGTGGAGACAGAGCTTTATCAGGGTATCTCCAGCTCCTGCAGAGTGCCCAGTTCATTCATTGATATGCTCAACAAATTCCAAATGAGCATCTACAATGCACCAGGAATCCTTTGGGAAGCTGGAGCTACAACCAAAAATAAGACAGACAGCCTAGGCTTCGCCCTTAAGGAGTTTATATTCTAGCACATAGCAGGCACTGAATCAATAGTTATTGAATTAATCAAGTGAAGAAAATGGCTGTTAGCATTTCTTGTATATCCTCATCTTTTCTTGTATATCCTCATCTGCCACATTACAAGATAAAAAGAATGATCTCATATGAATTGTCAAGTTGGCCAAGATATTTAAAATTTAGTAAGAAGACTTACTGAAGACTTTATATATCTAAAGACTACATATATCAAGATGCTACATCCACTATTACTAACAATAACCCTTGTGTATAATATTCTTGAGGTTTTCGTTAAAAATAGTATAAATTATCATGATTAGACATGAAAAAATAATATTCATTTCTATTTTGTCTCATTTACATTTTAATTGGATGGGCTATGTATTTTATAATATATTTATATTTTATAAATTCATTACTATATAGTTTATAGCATTCTAATGAATGGAGTAGTACATACGCACAAATAAATATAAGTAGATTGAAGAAAGGCACTCAATTTTTTTCAGAGCTGAGAATTCGCTGTTAGAATATGGACACCATTGTTTTAGATCCTTGGGCACAAACTAGCTGCTGAGTAATTCCACATTGGTTTACTTAGGAGAGCTCCAACCAAACCAAGTTCCACTAGCTCTGAGGCAAGTGGGGCTGAAACCTGAAAGAATGCGAGGTGCATTCCAGGCAGACAGAACAGCAAGTGCAAAGGGCCTAGGAGGGAAGTGTGCTTGGTGGGCTGGAGCAGTCAGAGGCTAGAGAGAAATAAATGAGCGAGGAAGCCAGGAAGGTAGTGAGATCCAGATCAGGTCGGATCTCGGAGTCATAATAAAGACTTCGGATTTTATTGGGAGTGAAACTGAAGCCCATTGGAGGTTTGTGAGCAGAACAATGATATGATCTGTTTATATTTTTGGAAACATCAGTAAATCCTTCAATCCAGCTTTGACCTGGAATATATTTTTACCATCTTCTGTCTGTCTGATTTGTGTGTATATGTTTCAAATGACTCTAAACTGGGAAAGGAAAGACATAAATTTATCCCCCAAATGACGATATCTGTCACACTAAATACAGACTTAATTCTATAACTTGACTTTTCCATTTAGCATCTGGTTATTGAGATTTATCCTTGATGGTATGTGTAGCTTTAATTCATTCCTTTAAACTACTTGCAACAGTCCACTGCACAAATATACCACGATGTATCTATCCAATCTCCAGTTAACTGACATGTATGCCATTTCTATTTACCATTATCAAAAATCAGTGCAACAGAAAACATTCTTCGATATGTCTCCTTGAATACATATAGTCTCTAAATTTATACCTGGTGTGAATTCTTGGGTCAAAGGTATTTACATTCAGTTGCATTAGATCATAAAAATGCCCTCCAACGTGACTGCAGCAGTATGCATGAGACTTCTCATTTCCCAACACTTGTTACCATCAGACTTTTTAATCTATGTCAACTGAAGGATATATAGTAAGCCTAAATATCTATTTACACATTTATTGGCTATGCAGGTTGTTGCTCTGTGAATTGTCAATTTATGTCCTTTACTCATTTTTCATCCCCATTACCTATCTTTCTTTTACTGACTGGTAGGAATTCCCTGTAAAGTCTAGGTACCAACCTCTCATTAGCGTTTGCTTTCTAAATATTTGCTTGTCTTTTAACTTTTGTTATAAATCTTGGTAAATAAAACATTTTAATTTTAATGTAGTAAAATTTATCAATAACTTTAAAGTTTGTGATATTTATGCCTTACTTAAGAAACTCTTCCTAAGGGATTAAGGTCATAAAAATATTATTATTTCCTTCAAAGGTTATTCCTTTCACATTCGGGTCATAAACTCACCCCAAATTTACTTTTCTGTATGGTGGGAAGTAGGCATTTAATTTCACCTTCTGTTCTGTAGAGATAGCCAGTTGTCGCAACTACCGTTCATTAGATAGCTGTTCCTTTCCCCATCAGTATCTAATGCTCCTCCTTTCATATCTGTTCCATTGGCCTATTCTCGAGCCAATAGCACATTGTCTTATTACTATAGCTTTATAAAAGTCTTGGTATCTGGTAGGATAAGTTCCACATTTTGTTCTTTATAACTCTTGTATCTACACTTAGTCCTTGATCTTCCATGCAACTTGTAGGATCAGATCTTTATCCACTTAAAACACTACAATTGTCTTCTCATTCATTAGCATAGTATATCTTCCTTTATTTAGGCCTTCCTATATATTTTTAAGTAATATTTTTAAACATATGTTCTCCATATATGTTTTACAAATATTTTGTTAGATTTATTTCAACCTAATTGATAGTTTTGGTTTTAATAATTTATATGTTTTAATAATTTGAAGATAATTTTGAAGGTATGTAATATATATATTGTCCTTTTTTCTCCAATTCTTGTATCTCATTTTTTTCATATATTTCATTGCTTTGAACCCCCAGGACATTGTTGAATAGAAGCAGTAATAGTAGACATTCTTGTTTTTTCTGACTTTAATGAAAATGCTTCCAAAGGCTCACTATTAAGTCTGATTATTTTTTCTCTAAGCTTGTTATAGATTTTTTTCAGGTTAAAGGACTTCCTTTCTATTCTCAGTTTTCCAAAAGTTAATTTTTTTCTTCTCAAAAATTAATATTGAAATGTCTATTAGGACAGTTATATGATTTTATTCCCTTAATCTATTGATGTACATTTAATGAATTTATTTTTTGATGTTAACCTATTCTTGTATCTTTAGAATTCTACTTATTATGATGTATTTTATTATATACACTGATAAATCTGATTTTTCTAGTACTTAATTTAATATTTTTCATAAGTGAGATTGATCCATAGTTTAACAAATTCTACGTTCTATGCATTACGAGCTTCAAAAAATAACTTAAGTGGCTTTTTTTCTTTCTTTATGTAATAACTATATGACATTTGAAATTTTAATAGAACTCAGCACAAAACTCTCTTGGCATGCTATTGTCGAGGGAATAAAAATTTCTGAATATTGATCCAATAGTGTTTTTAATTTATTGACCTAAGTTATTCATAGTATATAGTACTGACTCTTAATCTTCTGAGTCTCTATGGTATTCGTACACACATTTCTCTTTTTATTCATAATATTGTTTCTCCTTTTTTTGTTGTTTTTTTTACTGATCAGTCTTGCTAGGTTTATATTTTATTCACGCCTTCCAATGACAAGATTTTCACTTTGTTGATTATGTCTAATTGTATTTTTTTCTATTTTAGTGATTTATTTTCTTTGATCAGTTCTTTCTTTTTGTGTCCTTTGAATTTATTCTGTTGTTTGAATAACTTATCTGCAATTTTCCATTTTCAACCTTCATTTTTCTCTGAAATTTAAGACATAAATCTACCTCTAAGAACCACTTTAGCTGCATCCTAAATTTTTTATTATCATTTAATTTTGAGTATTTTCTCCTTTTTGTCATTATTTCTTCTTTGACCTATGAGTCGTTTCGAAATAAATTTTTGTATATTATTATTATTATTTTCTGTGCCAAATACTTTTAGTCACGTATCCCAGCATCCATTTTTTTCTCATCCATTGTAACAGAACCTTAGTTTGAGGTCACAATATTCCCAGTTAATGGATATTTCCCAACCTCTCTTGCAGCTAGGACTGATCATGAGACTAAGTTCTAATTAATGAGATATTAAGCATTAAGCATCTCAAATTTAATATTCTCCGAATACAGCTACGATGATCTCCGCCAAAAATCCATTCTCAAGATCCCCAAAACTATCACCTAGGAAGTAAATCATCCACCCCAATATTTTTAGGCTAAAAACCCAAAAGTCCATCTTGATTACTCTTTTCTTCATACCCTACAGCCAACTCATTATGAGGTCCTATCATCTCAACCTCAAAAATATTACTAAAATCTGACCACTGGAATATTCTAATAACTTCCTAATGGCACTCAAGTTTTCTTATTTCCCAAAAATGTATCCTGCATGTATCATCCAGCAAACTTCTTAAAGAGTAAATCAGATCATTTTATCTCCAGCTACAAAATAAACTCTCATATGGTTTCTGCTTCGCGACCAGAAAATAAACTGTTTTCATTGGCCGCAAGGCCCTTCACGATCCGGTCCCTGCCCACTGCTCTACTCACTCCTTCCCTCTCCACTTCCAGCTGCACTGACATCCTGTCCACTCTTAAACATGCTGAGCCCAGTCTGTCTCAGGCTGTTTTTTCTGCTTTGAACAGTTTGCCTCCAAAAATTTTTTGCTGGTCAGAACTTTATCTGGTTGTCTCTTTCTCATCGATCTTGTCTGGGCTCAAAAATCACCTCTTTAGAAAGGTCTTTCCAGACCACCCTACCTTAGCTAAAGCAGTAACCTCCCCACCACTCCACATCAAGCTCGACCTCATTACCCCAATATGCTTTTTCAGAGCCCTGTAGTTTTCATTACTTGCAATTACTCTATTTATTTTTTGCTTATTTTTCATTATTTATGTTCCTCAGTATATGATGGGCTCCTAGAAGGCAGATTCTTTTTCTTTACTGCTGCTTTTAGAGCACTCCTCTGTCATAGGTGGTCAGTAAATACAATACATAATATATAATATTGGAATGCACACACACATGATATGGATCATTTGATGTCTAACATTATGTAAAATATGTCTGTATATGATGTACAAAGCATAACTACAATGTATAATATATGTCATAAAGTATTAGTCAATATACTATAAACGATGACAAATAATATATGAAAGTTTTGTAATGATACACATCTTAATTTTTTTGGTCCTATCCTAACTCCTCCGTATTAGTCAATATACTATAAACGATGACAAATAATATGAAAGTTTTGTAATGATACACATCTTAATTTTTTTGGTCCTATCCTATAACTCCTCCAAAGTTTTACAAACACAGAAAGAGAAAGACAACAGGGAAAAGAGAAAAAGGAGGTGATAAAACCATTTGAAAGAGGATTCAGCTGATGCCAAGCCCTCGATCTCACACTTGCTTCCCAGTCCTCACTTCGGCTGTCAGAGGAAAGGAGAGGCAGACACCCAGGTGATACCTGACTGTAAGCTTGAGCGACATGATACTGCTATAGTATAAGCTAATCAGTAATGTACAGTTCTCCTGCATCACTGTCACCTGCATCATTCCTTGTGCAGTGAATGGGCCTGTGGTCCCCTTTCATGAAGCTTTACCTTCTCAGAGCCTTCACATACTAATGGAAGAATGGCAGCAATAAGGGGACTTCGCTGGGCTCCATTTTCTTCTTGACACATCCCATGCTGAGAGTCGTGGAATTCCTTAGTTGCAAAGATTCTTAACAGGTCAATTACTTAAAGTCCAAATGGAAAAATAACTAACGAAACAGAATCTTGCAGATACCTAATTTAAATATATTCCTGTGCTTTAGTGATAGAAGAATAGTTAGAAAATCGGGTCCAGTTTTTCAACTAGGTAATATTTTTCTTCCTACAGTTGGCCTTTTTCTTTCATCTTAAAATGTGATTGGCCACATTTCTTGATTTCTACCCTTGAATTCTATTTCCAGTCACCATATGCTACTTTTCAGCAAGGAGTAATTTGGAGTAATCCAATCCTGCTCGTGAATTTTGGAAAGGAGAGACTATAGAAGACAAAACTAGAGTCGCCCCTCCCCCATGTGCCGGGGAATTCCTGATTCCGTCAGTGTCACTGTGCTATGTGGTCCTCTCTGAAGGGCATTGCCGTTCTCTTCATGGTAAACAGGAAGGACAGGAAGGCAGTTAGAGCCCTTAGGATGTAAATTTCAGTGTTAGCTAAAAGGTTCTTTTTTCCTCCAATCCCACTTTTATAAACAAAGCTCTGGTGGGACTAAACCTGGGAAGCTACCACAGCTCTGTGACACCTGGCGGGGCCAGCACTGGCGACCATCTCCATGTGCACATCAGTCTTTTATAGACATGCATGTGCACATTGCGGTGACAAACATTCACTTTCGTTCTCACCAAGAGGAGATCACTAGTGATCAGTGAGTAGAAGGTGGTGTGGGGAAGAACATTGCTAACGGGTCGGGCTTTTGCTTGATAAATTCAGTTGTTTATTTTTAGATTGTACTAAGATGGAATTATTGTCCTAGATTCTGTGTGTTGTGCCACATACAAGCACTGCAAAGCTACCTAATGCACTGTGATTTCTATTACTGTTCATCAAATGAATGATACCTTTTTCTCTCAAAGTACATGTCTGCGTGTAAAGGATAAAAACGTAGCATGAATCTCTCAGAGATGCAAAGTGCTATGGGAAATGTGTTTTGACATTCTTCTTATTCTGAAATTTAAAAAGTAAATCTTTCACCAGTTACCAAATAAAAATATACAAGGAACAAGTCTTCTTATGTATAAAGCAACTGAACCCCAAAAGATGAAACTAGGGATACAGTCCTACACAAGGACACTGCTTACTCACATTTGCGTGTGATACGCTCCTCTCCCACAAGGTTGCACTTCTCACAATGGGAATATAGCAAGAGGATTTCTGAAAAAGTTGAAACAAGGCATTTAATATCACTTCAGTAATTCCCCCAAAGATGTATTTCCATTCCTGAGATGGCTTTTAGACAGATCAGAAGCTCATTCATTCACACAACAGTTGTTCATTTACTGAATAACCTGATATTGTCCAGAACACTGTCCTAGGTGCCAGTGAAGCCAAACAGACTCAATTCCTACCCTCAAGGGTCCAGAAGAAGACAAAGGGAGTAACTAAAAAATCAAACAAATAAATGCAAATTTTCAAAGGTAAAAAATGTTTTGAATGAGATCACGTATTTTGAGAATATTGTGATGTATTAGGATGAAATAGAATTAAATATTTATACCCTTTGCCATGTGGCTTTGAGGCACTCCCCATCTGAGTAAACGAAGTATGTTTCTTTGTCTCATTGATGCTAAGCTAGGCCCTGTGACTTGCTTTGGCCAGCGACATATTTGCACACACAACATGAGTAGAGGCTTTAACTGTACATGCAAGGAGTGGCTTGGCCTCTTGCATTTCTGTCTTAGCAAGGAAAAAATATGCCCCAGGTTGCCACTGGTCCCAGAATGAGACAAATGTAATAAACTTGAACCTGACCCACAGTCTTGAGCCAACCCCAGCTGAGACCAGCAGAGCCCTAGCCAACACATAGCCAGTAAACATGAATAAGAAACAAATGCTGCTTGTTAAAAGCTACCGATTTTGGAGTTGTTATTTAGAATTATCATAACAGAAACCTGACTGACACAAATATACAATAGGTCCATTCATGGAGGTCAGAAAAGGCACCCCAGAGGATGTGACAATGGTAGAAAATCTTGTAATTTTACGTAAAATATCAAACCTCGATAAGATCATATCAGGATTTATTTATACTTCTGCTTTTCAATTGATACTTTTTATTTAGTTACTTTAGGTTAACTCTAATCCTCAGGGTCCTCGACTTTTTGTTGGTCAGTATTTGCTAAAATTGTGCTTCAGCCTTTTATTGGCCTGGGGAGCCTGGTGTCATCAAGGAGAAATCCCAACAAGACTATGACCAGAATATGAGCAGATATCTAGATACCAGAAAAACAATGGTGTGTCTACTACTTCCTTTCCTCAAGGTGATTAAAGTCAAAAGAAGGAGACAGTAACCAAAGAATCACACAAGTAAAGGCAAAATTTCAAATATGTTAAATGTTATAAAGAAGAGACACATGGGGTACAGACATATATGAAGCCAAGTAGTAGAGAGTATGTAAATTTGGCTGACAGATGGGAAACATCAATAAGGGACAAAACTGGAAGAGATGGTGACATATCTGAGATCAAGTACCAGGACTGACGGAATCTGATAAGAGATATAGAAGGAGGTTCTCAGTGGAATCTGAGGGAAAAAAATGGGAAGCCTAAAAAGAGTTTGAAGCACTGAAAATGAATGAGACTGTAAGTGTGCTACACTTTCACTGCCCAGTGGGTACAGCCAGAGGTGTGTGGGCGACACTTATTCGTCTTCCCATGAAATTAAGAAATGTGTCATTTACACAGTATCCCTGACACCAACTCTGTGCCAGGGCACATAGTAAGCATCCAATCAATGGGATTAGAGAATACAAGTGGACTCTCCCATGATCCCAAAAGGAGTCACAGAGCACAGAACTAGAAGGAATATCCTAGATCATCAGTATTCACATTTGATAGATAAAGAATCTGCCCAAGATCACACAAGCATGTTCTGATAAGCCAGTGGCCAAATTTCAGAGTCTGAACTCTGTGTCCCACCCCCTAATCCTTTTTTCAGTTATCAGCATCCACATGTTCTTCAAAATCGAGCTTTCAAGTTTCATTGGGAAAGCAACCCCATGTCTGTGGAGAAGGGAAGGGATCTCATTTACAAAGCGAGAATCGCCATGTAGAGAGTCAGGCCCAACTTCAAATTGTGCATCTCAGTCCTCTTCTTCAGTAGACTTCTTGCCACTCACTCCAACCATGTGCCTTCGCACATCTGGCTGTCTTCTACGTAGATAACCCTTGCCCACGTGGTCAGCACCAAGCACGAAATGCTGTCCCAAACCCCACTGCTGTAACACATTCTTAAAGGAGATTTCTAAGTGCCACTACTCAAAGTTATGCAGGTTATGGATGGCACAACTAGGCAGCATCTGTGAACGATGCCTCCTAAGATTGTTCAGTGCACCACCTGAACATCTGTACACAGCAGTCCTGAGATTTCTGCCCTCCAAACAATAAGGTTTCATGATAGCCAACAGTCTGAGGAAATCATATACATTCTTTCATTTTAATAAGAGACTCTTTCTAAAGAGTAAAGGCACCTGCAAGAAGAAAGAAGAATCAGGGATTGGGGTTATTTGATTCCTTAGAAAAGCTTTATCTTGAACTTTTAAGCAAGCCTAGGATGCAGGTAGAATTTCTTTGTAAACAAAAAAGCTTTGTAATCAAGAAGCAAAAAAAAAAAAAAGACGAAAGAATAAAGCTGGGACATTCATTGCCAGTCATTAACCTGATTTTCTAATGAATATGGCATTAGGCATTCATTAACAATCATTTGTGTTTATGTTGAACACTAGATGTATAATGAAGGTTGCATATGAAAGTAAAATTAAACCAGGGAATTTTGGACACTTATAAAGCAATTAACTTGTTTGGCAGTAATTACACAGTGAAAGCTAAATCAAGTGCATTTAGAAAGCCACAAGAGTCGCCACATAAACCAGAGGTGCTTTGCTCTAAAATAATAGAAAAACCTCTCTTTCTTTCAAAATGAAAGAGAAAGGCAAAAGTATGGTATAAATGACAAACAAGGCCCAAGTCTAATGAAAAGAAAGACGGTTACAGCCCATATGTTAGAGAAGAACCAAGTTGCTGAAAAACAGGACAGCTCAGCTAATTAAAATTTAAAAAGACGGGGAAAAAAACCTTTTGTAACCACAATGATGTGGAAACAGGTGGTACGTGCTGGAGAGTTCAAGTTTTTTTGTTTGCATACGCGGGCATGTACATACACGTGTGCGCATGCGCACGAGTCTATATACTTGAACTAACTATAACTAGTAGATGTGTGAACAGTAAGAACTGAATCCACAGTCACGTCCTTGGAAAACCACTCCATCTCAGTAGTTATCAAGTCTCTGTTGCTGACAATTTTGTACCTTATTCTCCAAAGGAGTGCTTTATTTTTTTTCAATTGAGCACATGGAATTAAAGGTCAGTCATCGATTGCATTCAAGGACTCCCTTTTTTACAAGAGGGGAGAGGTACAGTAAATAAAAGAAAGGAGACCCCCAGGGAAAAAACCATTACTGAACTAGTGAAAGAGCAAAGGCAGTAAACACAAAATTCCATGTGGCCACAACATCCATAAACAGAAATTTTGCTCCAAAATTACATTCAAAATTCTATGATGCTTTCAAGATGATGGATGAATTTTCTCAGTTTTCAATCCTATCACAGTCAGCCAAAAATAATATAGAGGTGCTGTGTGGGTTTATTCATTTATTTTTGCTCTCCTGGAGCTACACTAGGATGGCTAGGCTGGGAGAGCAAATCTTCAGATGACCCCAGAGGTCTGAGCTAAGGGACAAAGTTTTTCAAATTGGGGCCTTGAGCATCCTCCTGCAAAAGATTTGAAGATTCATGAGCCTTTCCCATTTGATAAATACCTTTGCAAATAGGGGTTGTAGGCACTTGAGGGTTAGTAACCAAAAGAAAGGTTCCCAGGGGGATCTATAAAGGGCAGCTGGCTTTGTGGAAACATTTGCAAAGTGCTTGGGTATCAACTATGCTAAAAGCAAATACTTGCTTTGCCTCGGGAGTGTAACGGAAAACGGAAACCAGGAGATAGCTTCTGAAATCCTCGCTTAGGTCATTTAGCTGCCACCAAATAAAAAATGTGTTTGCCATGATGGGGTGTGTCCATTTTTTTTTCGAGAAATGTGGTTTCTCTTTAAAAAGATAAACATTTTATTTCCAAGCAGAGGCTTAATTAAGCTGAAAAACTGATTTCTTGCTTATTTGAAACCATTTTAAATATCTAGATTGTACACCTCGTCCTCATCTAATATATAGTGTTTCATTCGAGATTTTCTTGATCAGAAAATTACTTCCAGATTTTGACCAAGACCTCATCAATATTTCATTCTCCTTGCAACAGTCCCAATACCTTTTCCTGAGCCTTCAAAGATGAATACATTTATATATCAGGAAATTCAGGGAAAGTACTATTCTTGAAGGCACCTGCTACAAATCTGGTGCTCCTTAACATTTTATAGCACATGAGAATGACCTGGGAAACCAGTTAAAATGCAGATCCTGATTCAAGAGGTCTAGATTGGGGCTCGAGATTCTGCTTTTATAACAAGCTCCCAGGTGATATTAATTTCTGTACAGCGAGGTACTGATCTACTGATCTTGGTAGTAAGTAGCTGGTTTAAAAACGTTGTAAGATCAGGACTAGAGATAATTGAATCCTCGAAAATAGATCAGTTCCTCTCCAAGAAGAAACTGGAAAGTGTAATGGACCACAAATTAAGCAATAGAGGAATGACTTACCCATTAGAGACGAAATATACAAGGAAAGTGGTTTAGTCACCACGACTCTTTAACGTGTGCTTCCCAGCTGCCACAGATTTTTGTCCACCTCTCCAGTTGTTGAAATCCAGACAATTCAACTCACTGAATAATTATTGATATGCCATGCACTATGCGAAGCACTGAGAATGTAAAAATAAATGAGGCATAATCCCCATAATCCCCCAGTACAATGTCAACACAGTAAGAAAAAAATATGATAAAAGGATACATAAGGTACCAGGGGAGCTCCTAAACCAGAGCTAAGGAGAAGAATGTTAGAAATATCAGGAAACACTTCTTGGAAGAGATGCCAGCTGAGCCGAATATTGAAGAAGGAGCAAAACATATGTAGTTGACGAAGACGAAGTAAGAGTGTCATTAGCAGAGGATCAGCATGAGAAAATGTCTAGACTGGGAGAGCATTCCGATCCCAGGTAAACTAGTAGGTGAGTCGCTGCAATAACTCCCTTCAGCATGATACAAAGGACTATGTTCATCATTGTTTTGGAGATGACAAATCTGAAGGCCAGAGAATTTAATGACAGCCCAAGGCAAAATCCCTAAGTAACTGGTAGAGTGAGACTGCAGCATGAATCTGCCTAGTTGTAAAGCCCGCATTCATTCCTTCTGTTCTGGTGTCTCCCATAAGTATCTCAGTATCACTGGACTGTGGGATGGGAGGCAGCTAGTAATCTGATAAAAGGTTGAATTGTATTTTCCATAAGAATTCCAGACTTGACACTTTTCTTTCATAACTAGAATTTTGCTAAATAAACAGAAAAACAATTCATCCCAATCCTGTGGTGATTTAAGATTTTAACGGCCTTGGTCAGACTCCGGTTCACTCTTGACCATATGCTCATTTATTAACGTTTTAAAGGTCTGGGTTTTGAAGAACAAGATCAAAGAGCAAAGGCTGAGATTAGACCAAGGGAATCGTTGACAAAGTCACAGCTAGGACAATGGAGCCTTCCGACAAAGTACAAAAAAAACCCCAAAACCCTATCCCCTCTAGACAGATACATAGGTTTGGCCAGCAAAGCACCTGGATTTCAGCCTTCCCTCATCCCTTTGGTCTGGAGTCCTAGTGTAGGGTATACTATTCCAAACATACATGGTAGCCTAATGTTGGTGACTTCGGCTGAGGTACATAGTATACAGCACAGGAGTGAACATAAAAACTAGAATCCAGAAAGATAGTGACGCAGAAATAAAGGCTGCAGATGTAGTACACACAGCTTTTAAAAGTTTAACCAATGAATAGAAAATAAGAAATGGCACACAAGCCAGACAGGGCAGTGGAGTCAAGTGTTGACTTTTTCCCCCATTTCAATAATTAGAGAGACCTGAGAAAGCTTAGAAACAGAGGAAGGGGGTATAAAGGTGAGGGAGTAGGCTTAACACACACAATAGTCAACTTTAAATTCAAAAGCATCAATTCTTTATTCTAATCCTCTCTTCAAGGAAAAGAAAATCATCTGGGATTAAAAGATTCTTTGAATGTAAGAAGATATAAACCTGATTTCTCCTAAAATAAGCACTAAAACTCAAACTTGAATAAAATAACTTATTCTTTCTGTGTGTCATGATTATAAAATGGATTCCTCAATTTCTTAAGGTCAGCCACTGATTTCAGAAGCCCAAGAATAACAATGGAAAATGGATTTCTAACTGGCATATTTATGTAATCATTGTTTTTTACTCAAGTTGTAACTTATAGACAAGCTTCTTATTCGACAAGTAATATGCATAATAAACTGTTTAAAACCAAAAACTGCATATTCTTTGTCAACACCTGTTGTAACAGTTCCCTAACATATAGTACTAAAAATACATCTGCTGGAAGTTCTTCTCTTCCTCTGGTAACTAGAGAATACAGGATGTGAACATGTTATATTTTATTATGTGGCCAAATATTAGCAACTTCATTATAAATCTATGACCATAATTTTTGAGTGTAAACATAGTAAACGCTTAAAATATTAGTTTTAACAATAATTATCAAGAATAAGAGGAGTTAGGGTTTTAGCTAGTCATATGTTTCATCTTTTATTGTGGTTACCATTTCAGAAGACTCATTGAATTTTTAGGAACCCGCCTGTCTAGTCAAAAGAAATCACAAATCCTTAACTAACGTATGCTAACTTTTCTTTGAGGAACAAAAGAAGCATCTTTGTTTGTTCCTCACCAGCAAACACCAAGCCATCTAAAAAGAGTCCTTTCAGTGACAATGTTAGCAGGGAAATTCAATTGTATTTAATTAAGTTCTTCCCAAAAAAACTGCACACAGAAGCACCAAAGAGGTTATCAGAGGTCAGATGCCTGTCATGACTTTCTGACCCTCCCAAAATGCCAAATAAAAGATAGCGGTATCCCTGCTGGTAAGATGGGCTTCCACATTTGTGTCTCTCCCTTTCTGCTTTAATTTAATAGCAATCAGCACAATATGGCTGCTTTTTTCTGAACAATAGGACAGGCAGAAGTTAGATTTATAGCACTACAAGGGGAAGATGGGACAAGAGAGGCTCACTATGGCTTTTTAAGGTTCAATAAGAACATCACTTTGATACCCATAAAAAAGAAAACTTGAAAATCTACTTAACATTCATTGTTGTCAGAAATGGACAGATGTGCCCTTCTGAAATTTTGTTATCTAGAGCCATCTTAAATTTCCAACTTTCTTATACATTCTTTTTTAAAAGGATATTCAGGTAAATAAGATTTCTTCCCTGCCAAGTATCCTTGTTTATAAATTTAAAAAAGCATGAGTATTAATCGTTCATAATTTGGGTAACATGGAACTATAGGTGTCAATTGCTTAGTGTAACCTGTGGCACCTAGTCAGTGTTAGCTTCATAGGCATGTTAGCTTCATAGATTCATGGTGATGGTGACAGTGGTGGTGTTGATAATGGTGATATGGTTGTTGTTGATTATGAACTCAAGTGGAAGGTAATATAAATCTATATATATATATGTGTGTATATATATATGTATGTATATATATATATGCTGCGATTGTGTCCATCCTCTTCAGTCCATTTTAGTACATTGCTCCCCTGCACATTCATTGCCAGCTTTATCTATATATATATACAAATAAAAATATGGTTATACATTTAGGAACTCCTTAACTTTAAAATATTAAGTATTTATGTAGCAATCCTTATTTTCCAAATTTCATAATTTTCACAAGTCTACTAACAACCTTATAATGAGCAACATATTGACATGATCAGAAATACTAAATGTGTTTCATGAAATCAGACAAAAGTTAATCATTCCAAATGTTATTTAGAGTCTCTAATGTCTAATTACAAATGAGCCCCAGGCATGGATCTTACTTCCTGAGACATTTCATGTTTAGGAAATTGCATTCATAAGTGACATTGTAAGGAGAATCTAAGAATCTCAGACCAAGAAGACATCTTAAAGATCGTTTAATCCAACATCTCAGCTGACATTTGAATCCCCTCCACTTATACCCACTCTGCTAGCATCTCGTCAATAGTTGGGTCATTCCACAAAGACTTCAAACTCAGTTTTTCCTCCAGCCACCCATTTCTAGGAAAATAATTTTTTTAAGCAAAATCTGAAAACCTAGACTAAAAGGAGCCTTAATTTTGAGGTCAAGAGCCCCAAATTTTAATCTTTGTTCTGCAATCGATTTAGGATCTTGAGTAACTCAGTTGTTCTCTCTCTCTGCTTATGTGAAAAAAAAGGTAAAAATATTTATGTGATCACATATGAGTCAAGATCTTTGTGTTCGAATTTGCATGCTGTAAAATTATTTCCTATAAAACAGTTAGGTTGGCTTCAACTTGAACACCAGCTCAGATCAATTTGTACAAAGCAACTACCTGATGTGCTATATTAAGAAGGATGTTGAGCCTGTTCAGATTTGATGAGAAAGAGCACCACAGTTGACTGGCAAGATGATCATGGGCACAAGCAAGTCTCAGGGCAGATGGGGAACAGATGCCCATATTTACCATCTTTGCTCTAGGTAGTGCCTAAGAAAGAGCTAAGAAGGACAACCTTTCAAACTTTAACTTTGTTCCAGCAAGGATAGTGGGAGATCAGGGTGGGTGAGATCATAGGGCTTGTTTCCAGAGTGGTTCTCGTCTTGGAGATCAGAGCAACCTGACTTCTGCATTTTCAGATTAAAGCAAATCAGGTTAAAGTAGAAGACTCTATAAGTTCAGGTCCATTCACTCTTGAAAGACAAGTATGAGGTTAATGAGGAAGAGAGAGCAGCAGTTACCGAGCACATCTCAACAACCCTGTAGAGCGGGCACTACAGTCTCTATTCAGATGAGAAAACTGATGGAAAAATTAGATGACAGTCCCAAGGACTCAACTATTAAATGAGGTGGGGTTTGAAATAAGATCTGTCCCCCAAATGATTCCAAATATACCCAAATAACTTTTATTATTGCTTTAATTCCTTCGAAGACAGAAGTACAGAAAAAGACTATCTGCGATTGTGCCCATCCTCTTCAGTCTATTTTAGTACATTGCTCCCCTGCACATTCATTGCCAGCTTTATCTATTATAATCAAGCTAATATGCAACTAATTAATTTGCTACATATCTAAAAAAAATCCATCTTTTATAGTAATAACACTATTCTAATAGTGTTATATATTTTATCTTTCTTAATATGCGAACATTTTTAAAGACGTAATAATGACCAAAGGGAGACTTATTGTCAATTTTATTATACAAAACTATAGCAATATATTCTTTCCAGAACCCTCTATTTTCATTGGGTACTATAATATACAGTTATTATCCAAAAGCAAAATCACAGAAAGTAAATTTGTGATATGGACAATTAGAGAGAGAAAAACAGAAAGACAGAGACAGACAGACAGACAGACATAAAACTGATTATTTGAATTGCACACTCCACTCCTAGTCTAAATATAAGTCATAAAGGGAGCTGATATTGTTTCCCCTGGTAACAGCCTGAGTGACCAATACCATGAGCCCTGGCAGCTGACCACAGTACTCTGAGCTGGTAGAGAATAAGAAAGGAGACTACACATGAACACCGGTGCCACATCTGGACTTGTTACCAACACAGCAAAACTCCAGCTGATACCCCAGCATAAAACACGTGTTCTGGAACTCTTTCTGTTAACATTTTAACTGGATCCAAATTTTTAACCTTTGAATTGGCACAAGTAAAATGTCAGAGTTCAGAATCAAAATGAGAAATATATTGAACATTGAGTCCTTTTTTATTGAACAGCCTTTCAGCTAAACATTAAGATTATTTTACCTCGACTAAATCATAATAACCAAATAAAGAATATTGTGATACAAATGCATGCTATGGTGTTTATCCGATAAGCTGGAATAAAATTTGAGAGAGTCTAATCTCCCGTATCGCAGAGAGCGGACTTGACTTTTCATTTGGGAGGATGCATTGTAGATACAGCAGGAAAAGCATGGCCTCTGGAGCCTGACATGGTGCATTTATCTCTTCCTTCTTTTGCTAGCTCTGTGACCTCCGGTAAACAATAACAAAAGCAACCATTTACCAAACACCTATGCTGTGCCAGGCATCTTACATGTGTTAACTCTTTAATCACAGTCTGAAGTAGCAGATATTAGAGAATTCAAGTAGTAACCAAAACTTACAATGATTTTATATATATATTATATTACATATTATATTATATATTCAAGTTAAAGTCATATTTTTAAAATAAAACTTTTTTACAATCTGAGGAAAAGCCAGCCTTCACCAAACATAATCAAATATATGAGGACAGTGGAAATCCATAAATGTCAGTTTAACAAAAAGTGGTCTATAAGATATAATGGAATTAAGTGAGTGATTATTGGGTGGTTTCAACCCCAGAAGCAGAGTAGAGTTTTATGTACTTGGCTACAGCCAAGAGAGAACTGCGTGGCCAGCGCTGAAGATGGCTTAGGCCACCAGGATAATATGTTATAAAGATGGTGCTAAATATGCCTACTTTGGAAAGAGGTGGACGGCCCTGTGAGACTCCCCTGAATGTGGTGCAGGCCTTCCCGGGAGGGGGCACCTCATGGAAATAAAAAGAAGCAATAAAGAAAATAGATAGAAGGGAGTAACTTGTTTACATTGTAAATTCAAGCATGCATATATGACAACTCCTGGGTATCATGGTCAAGTCCATGAAATTAATACATTTTATGACTGCATATTCACATTATTCCACCAGCCTCTCAAACTACTCAACCCTGCTACTGGGAGAAAACCACAGACTGAGATGCCAGAGAGAGCCTTGAGGCAGTCAGTTCTTGATGGCCTCCCCTTCTCCCAGCATAACCCAGGAATGCAGCCTCCGCCCCAGAGGCAGTTCAGCCAAAGGGGCTATCGCCTGAATTTTCTAGACAATAAACCAGGTCATCCACCAGGTCAGCTCTCATGTCTGGTAAGAGGCGATGCTGTAGATTTTAGTCCCAGCCCCTTGAATGCAAAGCTCATGCCTTTCCCACTGCACTCCCCTAGTGCTGGTCCGTAAATTAGTTAATATAGCCTCTGACACATAATAAGCATTTACTAGATGTAGCCCTTTGCTTTTTTATTTTTAAGACAGCTGCTGAATAATCTGCAAAATATCATGACAGTCTGTGACTCATGCTTTACAGTAACATATGCTTTCAGAATTTAATTTGGTTATGAACAGAATTAAATGTGCTGAAAATCAGACCACAAGATATTCATAATGAGGGACAGAACACAATATTCACCTTACGTGAAGAGCAATTATTTAACATGAATTCACGAATTGCTTGATGGTGTTTTCTTGTAGAGACAGGCGCAGCTGCTACACTGAGAAAGTGCCAAATTTTATTCATTTTTCCTCGTTTCCAGGAAGAGAAAGCCCTTCTGCCTTCTTCTGTAGGTCTCTTTATTTTTCTCAGATAGGTCCACATGATTTAGCAGTGATTACTAAAGCACCTGTTTTTCGTTTCAAAGTGTTTCTCATTGGCCTTTTGCAACCGATTGTGTGTATCCGTGGGTGGTGGGGTGTCATTCGGTTGCTGGTTTTATTATAATTAAAATTCAATAAGGGCCTGCACATTTATATAAAATAATACAGTCGTTGATATAAAAGCATTGCAGGAAAAAGTTTTGACTCCCAGAGTTTCTCAGTTGATCTGAAGAGCTGGTAAAGCCCTCAAAATCTGAGAGGACAGTCTATGAACCAAGAGGTTTAGTGCATCACAGGGGATGGGGGAGGAGTGAGTGGCATGCATCACTGGATGGAGCTCAACATTTTGGGAAAACAGCCACATTTTCTTGGGAGCTTGGAAATCCTATAATAGCCAGAGAACATTTCTGCAGTGAGGTTTCAGGTTGGTTATTTTCAATAAGGCTATATAAGAATGATAAATTTGTGGGGATAAGACATTCTCTTGAGACTGAAAAAAAAGCATTAAAGCAGCCCACTCCCGAAAAAGGGAGTGAATTTATTCACGTATGTGCTGCGCGTACTACTAAATGCAGGCAGTTCAAACAGTGTGCTTGATATTTTTGCCCTGAAATAACAAATTCACACTCTATCCACTCTGTAAAAAGAATCCACTCTTCCATACTTTGCATGATTCTGATTTTGTTTTTTTTCAAGCAAATAGGTGACCTTGAGAATTAGAATTCTATACCACTGTTTTAGCCTTCCATACTCTGAGCATTGTGTTTCAAAGCAAGCTACATCACTAATGAGTCCAATATTTGTTTCCACAGTAGTTACACAAAAGATAGTACAACTAGTATGTGCAAAAACAAAGGGCTGCTTGCTAATGTTGGTGTCATTTTACTAAGAAAAAGGGCCTCTCCTTCCCCCACACTCAGACTTGGACTTTGACAATTGTGTCTTCCGCCTAAGCCTTCACAGATCACTACAATAAAAGCTACATGAATGTCCCAGCTTAAGAAGTGTTCTTTCAAATACACAAATCACCCTCTTCCATATTTAGGAGAAAGTCAACATTGAACTTAAACGAAAAAGAGTAACATAAACATAACTTCTCTCTTCTATCCTTGAAATATGACCAGTACCTGAGCAGTTTAATGGGAAAGTCCTCTAACTTAACTGTGGCACAGTCCATGTGCTGTAAGTGACCCAAATCAGGGTAAACCTAATTATCTTGAAGCACTAACCAGTCTCTCTGCCTCTTATCTCTCTCTTATCCCTCTACTCCAATCCATCTCCCAAATTGACCTGGATTGATCTTCCTAAAGAATAGTTAACCTTCATGTTCTGGTCCCTGCTTGGAAATCACCAGAAGTTCTCTGTTTGGCATTTAAGACCTTCTGCCCCTTTATCCAAACCACTTTCCAGTCATAGCCACCATTGTCCCCTGGACACACTCTCAGCTCCCCCTTACACACACCTCCATGTGCTTCACGCTTTCCCAGCTGCATGGCAGCTTTCATACTCTGTCTTCTGCCTTGACACTCCCCTCTCACTATCTGCATCCAGGTCCCAATTTTAATGATCTAAGAGACCATTACTAACTTTTAAGCTCTTTGAGAAGGAAGATTATCCTGCCTATTTTTGAATCTTCTCAATAACTAAGAATGCCTTATGCTGGGTAGGTGCTTACACAATATTTACAGGATAGATAAATGGATGAATGCAGAGATGAGTAGGTGAAGAAATGGTTGAATTAATGGGTGAGTGGGAAGATCACAGATGAATAGCTAAGTGGATAAATTGTTCAATGGTTTGATGAATGAACTAATGAAGTATATCTTATCCCATGAGATTCAAGTAAGAGAAACAATATCTAATGCAGTCAGTTGACACTAAAAAATTTCTGGTAAAGAACATCAATTGAACTCTGACTCTGGTCTAATCCACCTTTGTTCACAAAGAAATTTTTTAAAAATAACTTCATTACTCTGTCCTATAGTCAAGAGCTAGAATAGCTGTTTCAATAACTAGCATGGGAATGGTATTTAAATTAATCTCACCGATGTTCATAGCAGTATTATTCACAGTGACCAGGACATGGAAGCAATCGAAGTGTCCACAATAGATGATTGGATAAAGAAGCTGTGGTACATATGTACAATGGAATATTACTCAGCCATAAGAAGAGATGAAATACTGCCATTTATGACAACATGGATGGACCTTGAGATAATCATGCTAAGTGAAATAAGCCAGACAGAAAAACTTGAAAATCACATAATATCACTTATATGTGAGATATATACCTAAAAGCAACAAATGAACAGGACAAACAAACAGAGATTCATGGACATGGACAATAGACTAGTGTTTACCAGAGGGTGGGGGTAGGAGGGAGGTAGACAGAGTAAAAGGGGTCAAATACGTGTTGACAGAAAGAAATTTAACTATTTTTGCGGTGAACACACAATGCAATGTGCGTATGTCTGTGTCTTACTGTTGAATTGTACACTTAAAACTTATGATTGTAGATTTCATTAACCGATATCATCATAAAAACAACAACAAAAATTAATCTCAACTCAGATGTGTTTCTAAAGTACTACCTAATCAAATCCTCCTTCCACTAACTAGGAAAATAATTTTCACATCTGAAAAATTCAGGTTTCTGGAACCATCAACATCTAGACACAGGCCACTGAGATTCCAAAACAAGCGTGGTAAAAGCCTGATATCAGCAGGCTTGTGTTCTTCTGAGATAGGAGTACACAGCCTCCACTTAAAGCCTAGAGTCTCTTATATAACACAGAATGCTACAAAGATAATTTGATCTCCAACAAGCAGCAGATTGCAAGCAGCTACTTGGATACTGCAGGGTTCTGGCACAGATCAGTGTATTTACCACAGTAAAAACTAACAATTTTTAGCCAACTGCTTAGCAGGGTGCAAGAAAACTGTTTTAAAACTGTTTTTAAAAAGCTTATTTTCTGTATGCAAAATTCCATGAAGTTTTGTTGTTGTTGTTGTTGTTGTTGTTGCTTTATTTTCTTTTGTTTTTGTAACCATATTATACAGCTTACTTACATTGTCTCTACTGTTGACGGAAATCTGGAGTTTTTTCTACTTGTGCTTCTGGTTCTCTGAGCCCATTGGTGAAACAGAATCAAACAGATGAGTCTCAAACAACTGCGCTAGAGGACAACAGTCAACTAGCCCAGTCCTAGGATATCATGAAAGGCTTCCTAAAGAGAGTGCCATCCAAACTTCATCCCTAATGAAGAAGGATGAGCAGGAAGACAGCTTGTGCAACAGAGAGATGATGGTGCTTTCAGGGAACCATAGCAGTTTAGAGAGATGGCAGCAGAGAGAAGAAAGAAAGATTAATGGCAGATAAGAGCTGGAGAGGAAGCAGAGTTTAGATGAGAAAAGACCTTATAAATTTGTAAAGGGGTTCGGAATGTATACTGGAGGCAATGGGGAGGCATCAAAAGGTTCGAAGCCAAGGTGTGACTTTTTAAGCAAAGATGCATCACCTTGGCCCCAATGTGGAGGTTGTGTGGGATGAAATAGACTAGAGGCAGAGTGACGACATAGAGGACCATGCCACTGATAACTGTTAAGTATCCTAGTGACCCCAACTCTCTGAATGTCCCCGGCCCAGAGTCCTCCAGGGTAGACTCCCAAATTCTCCAATTCTGCTTAGTGCACACACCAGTCCTTCGAACCTGTTTGCGTCCACTCCTTTAACTGAACTGGGATTCTCCATTTGACCTTGAGAAATGTAGCTGAGAATCACCCTTTGGTTATCTCCATTCTAGTCCCCTCTGGAGATACACCGCCATGACTCTGCCTCCTAGACACCAAACCTGCTATCAGTTTCATCAGGGTCCCCTGAGCAAGGGTTTTATCCAGAGCATTTTCTACCACAAAATTGAACTTGTGCAGAGTTTTTTGCAACAAATGTTTCCATAATTTTGATTAATTGTACAAAATTATATACATATATACATATATGTATTAAATTGCATTTTTAAAAACCAAAGGAAATGCTAGGAAGGGGGGTAGTTGCACCATCCTTCATATGCACAGTTTTTACATATTCAATATCAGCATAAACATAAACACAGAGGTAAGGGAGGGGGATCCACAGACTGAGGAGAAATGAGGAAAAGAGAGAAGGGAGGAAGAAAGTATAGAAGAGAGGTAAAGAGGCAACAAAAAGAATCAGACCAAATAAATGTAAACTTAAAAACACTTCAGGAAAAAGGAGCCCTCATACGCTGCTGGTGGGACTGCAAATTGGTGCAGCCACTATGGAAAATAGTATGGAGGTTCCTCAAAAAACTAAGAATGGATCTAACATATGATCCAGCAATCACTCTATTGGGTATTTACCCCAAAGACTTGAAAATCCATATCTGAGAAGATATTTGCACACCGATGTTCATAGCAGCATTATTCACAGTGTCCAGGACATGGAGCAACCAAAGTGTCCTACGATAGATGATTGGATAAAGAAACTGTGGTACATATATACAATGGAATATTACCCAGTCATAAGAAGAGATGAAATACTGCCATTTGCGACGACATAAGTGGATCTCGAGATAATCATGCTAAGCGAAATAGGCCAGACAGAAAAAGTTGAAAACCACATGATATCACTTATATGTGGGATATAAACCTAAAAGCAACAAATGAACAGGACAAACAGAGACTCATGGACATGGACTATAGACTAGTGGTTACCAGAGGACTATAGAGTAGTGGTTACTAGTGGGGTGGGGAAGGAGAGGGGAGGTAGATGGGGTAAAGAGGGTCAAATATGGGGGGGAGGGAGAGGGGCAGGTGGAAGTGGGTAAAGGGGATCAAATATATGGTAGCTGAAGGAAACTGGACTTTGGGTGGTGAACACACAATAGAATATACAGATGTCAGATGATAATGTACACCTGAAAATTATATGATTGTATTAACCAATGTTACCCCAATAAACTTAATTTAAAAAATAAAATAAAAATAAAAAACACTTTGTAAAACAAAACAAAACTAATATTCCAATACAGTAGCATTATCTAAGAACTGTTTCAAAACAACTGTTCCAACACACGCCATTGGGCTATAACTCCCTTATAACTGAAGGAGGCAGCACTACCTGAAGTCCGCGCAAAGGTTTCTGTGAAAGGTACAAATTGCTAAAATTGTCAGCATAACAGCTCCAGAGAAGGAATGACTAATTGCAAGATGCTTTAGTCCTAGTCTCTGATCCTATACACCTGGTACATGCATCCTCCAAAAAAGGAAATAAGATGATCTGACATTATACTATTTGAATCTGAAATGTATTCGTTGGAGCCAGAGAGATTAATTTATGTGTAATGAAATATTGAACTTGATTAGATTTGGTATTGAATTATTAAATTATTTCTTAAATAAAGAAAAAAGAGGTGTTGCTCTGAAGGGCAAGAATAGAATAAATCTGAGTGAAATCTCCATTTTTGAATAACCTCTTGTTCTTTTCAAATCTCTTTAAATTCACTGAAATGAATTTGAGTCCTGTAAAGGTCATGACTCAATAAAAGAAAAACCCCAAATTGATTTAAAGGGGCTAATCACGGGGGACATTTGCAGTACGTTCAAGAAACAACCTTCTGAAATGGAAGAGAATTGGCCAACAATTCCATTTTACATGTTAATATAACAGCCAATTATTGTTCAACAAAAGCAATATCCCAATTCATTCTTTTTCACGAAGTAACGACTCTGGTTTGTGAGTTGAGAAAATAAAATGATGGACTAGACACACGCCACAGAGGAAAAGTGTGGGGTAGGATTTGGGGCTTTTTACTGGATGTGGTACATTTCATTAGAGGTTCTGAGTCTCCCGCTGGGCTCTTATTTCTAAGCCTTTTGTGTGGGATTTTCCTTTTAAAATGATACCTCAATGCAAACGTCCACATTAGTGTAAGAAAGCACTTAGCACACGCCTAAGAAACCTGTAGAATGGTCATGGAAAGCACGGAAATTTTTAAAGCAAAAATAAAGGGAATAAAATGGAATACTTTTTGGCCGCTATAGCAGGTGGGTATTTGGTTGTTGAAACCTGCTCTAAAACAAGCAGGACTGGAACTCTGGCAAGAGAAAAGACACTCGTGTTCCAATAATTCCAACAAAACTAAATTACAGACCTGGGAACATTCAAAACACACACACACACACACACACACACACACACACACACACCACCCTTCAAAAGAAAAATAAAACAATGCTTCCAAAATAGGCCCGATTATGTGGGTCACTGCATACTGTGTATTTCCCCTGTAGCATTTTATCGTGGTTACTGTTGCCAGGGGACACTTGATGCTCTCATTATATATGTTTGTCTTTCACATCAGAGCCAGTCTTTTCCCTTGGATGCTCCCAGAACTGTAACAGAAATGAAAATAAGGAATGGACCCCATTATTACACAAATACCTACAAAGCAGAGGGAGTGACCCCCATAGGTCACCGTGTTGTCCCTAGAAGCATTGATGCCCTTGCCCTGGGGGCCCCCAGCCTTTTGTCACAGGGTCAAAGCCAGGACCTCAGCTGAGTATCCTCTGTGAAGAATTAACAAGTGTGACAATTTGTGGGCCCTCCCCCCTCGGCCCCTGGGCCAGCCTGCCTGAATGCTGTAAATAGAGACATCTGGATAGAGCCCTTTCACTGCAGTAATTGAAAATGAACACGGATCAAGTTCTGGCCTGTTGTATTCATAAATCTTGAGGCTTAATTACATTAAAGGGAAATCTAGGGCCCAGCACTATGGAAACTGCAGATTCTATCAGGCGCTTGAATCATGAATCTTTAAGATAAGTGGGTTTTCTCTCCCCTCCCCATCCTCAACTCTTTACTAGGGTTGAATGGGAAATTTCCAGCCTTCCAGTATGAATGCATCAGGAATCTTCTGGGAAGGTTTTGGGGCTCCACCATTTGTACATGTGCTTCCGTTGCAGGTTCCATGGGTGACGTGTATGGTATTCCTCCGAGCAGATCAGCATTTTGAGGCCTATAATTAGGCCATTTTCTAAGAGTAATGATGACGGATTTGACAGGTATTTAAACTATGTTTTCCCCTCCAGTTGAGCAGAAAGGGTGTGCATTTAGTTAAAATTTAATGATTTTAAAAAAATATATGGCAAATGAACATTTTGGACAAAGTCAAAACTCTAGATATCCCTTTTAAAGATAATGAGTTGAAAATTATATACCTGGGTAATTCTACTGAAATGATAGATGATAGATGATAGATAGATAGATAGATAGATAGATAGATAGATAGATAGATAGATAGATGATAGGTAGATGATAGGTAGATGATAGGTAGATAGATAGATAGATATAGATAGATAGATAGATAGATAGATAGATAGATAGATAGATCCATATATCCATCATGAAATTTTTTTATTTGCCGAATAAAAAAATTCACTCTATTAACTATAGATTTAAAAGGAAGTGCCTAACACTGGCGGTTTGTTAGGTTTATGTTTTTGTTATAATTTCATGTACTGTATGATAGAGCCACTTTGGTAAATGGATGGATGGAAAGCAGTGTCGCTTAACTTCCTACAAATACATCTACATCAGTCACCAGGCAGAAGGCCTTTAAGGACAGGCTTCACACATGACTCCCAGTCTCCCACAGCCTGTGGGCACACAATAAGTTGTGTGAGGATGAGCTAATAAATGAATCTGCATACTGGATCTGTATTTCTGGGATGGGCTGTAATAATGTAATCTATTACTCCCACCCCTTTGTCTTCATTCCTTTGTGGTAACTTCCCAGCCTCAAATGAGAAAAATCACTGGGTACAAAAACATGTCAAGGAACTACGAGGAGACTGTAATAGCAGTTATCATGGATCTAGAATCTAATCTGTCCAATGTTTGCTATGGTTCACCTGCACAGTCTCTCAAATGCTCATAACAATCCATCAAGTCAGATATCATTATTTTCATTTTCTAATTTGAGAAACTGTGGTTTCTCAGATGAATTAGGAGCCCAAGACCACACAGCTTGGAATGATGGAGTTGAAAATTAAATAGAGGCCATTTTGACTCTAAAGTCCATGCTATTTCTAGTGAACTACATCAATATCTAACCTTTTATGGAGATCTGCCATTTATAAAACATTGTCCTAAATATCATGGGCAGTATAATATTATGGTATAACCATGAGCTCTGGGTTCAAATCCTTCATCCTGCACTTATTTGTGATGGCAGCCTAGACAAGTTAACCTATCTTACTTCCCAAGTTCCTCACCCTCAAAGGAGGAATGGTAATGATAGTGATAGCAACAGTCAAATTTGAGGATCATTCTGAAGATGAATAAGATTATATACAAATGTGTGTGTGTGTGTGTGTGTGTGTGTATACTATTTAGCCTGGTCCATAATAAGTGCTCAAGAAACAATAACTATACTATTCTTTCATACAAGTTTTCAATGAATGCTTTCTATGATGATTTAATTTTCTAGAAACCTGTAATAAATGACTCATTTACTAGAAACTTATTAGAACCATGTTAGGAAATCATGAGGTATAACTGAAGGTTCCCAACCCCTAAAGAGGCTTGCAGCTAGTGAGGACGAAAATGAGTAAATCTTCAGCCTTATTATATTTTATGAGCTGAACTGTGTCCCCCAAAATTTATATGTTGAAGTCCTAACCCCCAGTACCTCAGAATGTAACTGTATTTGGAGAGAGGGCCTTTAAAGAGGCAATTAAGGTTAAATGAGGTCATACTGATAAATTGTGATCCAATCTGAATAGTGTCCTTACAAGAAGAGATTAGGACACAGACAGCTACAGAGGGAAGGCCAGAGGGAGGACACAGCAATAAGGTGGCCATCTACAGGCCAAGAAGAGAGGTCTCAGAAGAAACCAGTCTTGATCTTGGACTTCTATTATCCAGAAATGTGAGAACGTAAATTTCTGCTGTTTAGGCCACCCAGTCTATGGTATTTTATTATAGCAGCCCTGACAAATTAATACATTATACAAAGTAGATTCCAAACAATAGCATAAGAACAAATAACCCAAGCCCAGAAAGACTCCCTTAGAACTATGTACTTTCTTCATAATATCTGACACAATATGGTAATTGTTCATTTACTCATCTATATTACCTAAAGCAGAAGCTTCCTAACAGTAAGATATAGATATGTTTGCTATTATGTTCCCAACACCTAGCACAGGTCCTGGTACCAACAGATATTCATTAAATAAATAAAACAATGAGAAGTGCTTTACTCTTTCTTTCTGTGCTTCAGGGTAACCAAATAATTGATGAAAGAAAGTTCTTCTTTATAGAAATATTATAGCTAATAAGTGCAGAAAGAATGATAGAATAGGTGTTTGCCATCTTGTAATCCTTAATGCAAGAATGGATTTAGTCAATGATTAAAAAATGGATTCTAAAATTATTAGTGAGTAGTTGATGGGGAATTTACAATAAAAGGATTATGTTAATACCACTTGTGTTCAGTGATCAATCTTAAGATATCTAAAACGGAGATGACTAGATAGAATGTGCCTTGTGATGTAATATAACGAGAAAAACATAACACAACCTCTGAAGTATCTTTTCTAAAAAATTGTACCAATGTGTAAGTGAACCTCTAGATCTAACTACCTGTTTACAAAAATGTAGAAGATTGAAGAACAAGTTAAAAAGTACATCATTAAAGTAAAGTAAGATCCAGAATGTGGGACGTTTTACAAAGAAATGACCCATTCTCTTTAACAAGACTATAGTATGGGTTGGAGGGACGAAAATTAAAATGAACTTAAGAGATATATGCAAAATGGGCAATTTGCTTGACTCTTGATTCAATCCTACCAAATGTAAAAGGAACATTTTTGAGACAATCTGGGGAAAAAATATGGACTAATGATAAATTGTGTTGATAAATTACTGTTTTAATATTGTTAGAAATAATAATCGCATAGACAGTATGTAAAACTAGAAAGTCATGCAAATTTAGTTATGTATCTATAAATCCTTATCCATTAATAACACATACTGAAGAATTTATGGGTAAACAGCATGATGTTTGAGAATTTCCATAATAATTTTTAAACTTCTTGGTTCTCATAAATTCTATATAAAAGATGGCAAATATCATCATGGCTGTTTCTTAAGGGGAAGACACTAGTAACCCAACTCTCTTGGTGAAGAAGCTTGCCAAAGTTATTCAATCAGGAAGTGGCAGGACCTGCTTCTTCTTACTCCTATTCCAGTGTGCATGGGCATTTCACTTTAGACCCCTAACTCCAAAATTAGGGGTGAAAGCGTAAATTTTAAATTATCACTTACGGTGATGCAATCACCTTGCTGGGTGTTTTATATGCATTATTTCATTTGATCTCCACCACAAAACCATGAAGTCTGTGCTACGAGACCCATTTTGCAGGTAAACCAGAGTTCAAAAAGGTTGTGTGATTTGCCTAAAGTGGTGCAGGATACAAACCCAGGTCTGTCAGACTCTACATCAAATGAGGAAAGCAAGTCCTTCACCATGAAGTCAAATCAGCGTGGCAATCACCACGTACTGCGGCTTATTTCTTGGTGAGTAGCAATGTGTATTAGTTTAGCCAAAGTTCCCAAACTTTGACCACAAAACCTTTTTTTACACTTAAAATCTATTAACCTAACCTGGCCCATGAATTACATCTTGAGAAACGCTCCATTGCTCCAAGCTAGCAATGGGTGATCTCTTAATATATTTCTACCATTTTTTAAATTTGGGAATGTTAATACATACCATTAAAAGAGAAAGGAATAAATCCATTTATTTAGCAAGCAAACAGTTGACTCTATGTGACCAGCATCATTTTCAACTGCTATGCAACTATCTTTACTCTGTCAAAAGCAATATTATTTTCTCTCGAGCAATTAGACTTCTAAGTATTGTACTTTCCAAGTTTTAGGCACTCCTTACCCAACCCAAGCTTATCAGAAAGTTTATTTCTTAAAATAGTGAATGAAAACTGGGGAGGAAATTTGGCATTAATACCACATACGAGCCCAAGGCTGTCGGCAAAATTTTATAGAAATGAGTAAAATTTTTTTCTTGAGATCTGAAGCCTTCAAACTGAAACTTGGATTGGATTAGGGCCCATCCATGTGACCTCTTTAACCTTAATTACCTCTTTGAAAGTCTCATCTCCAAATACATCACATTCTGAGTTTGTGGGGGTGAGGGCTTCAACATATGAATTTTGGTTCAGCCTGTAATATCCACCTACTGTTATCTCATTTTGAACTGAACTTGCATTTCCTCGATTTACTAATGAGAAAAAGCATCTTCATATTCTGATTGGCCATTAACATAGGCTTTTTTGCAAAATACTTGTACAAGTCCTTTACCCATTTTTCTATGGTAGTGTTTGCTTTTAAAAATAAAATGGTCATAAAGTTATTTATATATCCTGGATATTAATATTTTCTGGATTATTTGTGTTGCAAAGATCCTTCCCCATTTTGCAAGTTATCCTTTCATTTTCTTTGTGATGTCTAAATGAACACAACTAATTTTTAATGTATTGTACTAATAAAATCTTTCATTTACGGTTAGTACTCTTTGCGTCTTGTTTATGAAAATTTTCTCTGGCTTCAAGTTGTAAAGATGTTCTGCTATATTGTCTTTTAAAAGATTTATAGATTGTCTTATATATTCAAGTCTCTAATCTACTTTAAATTGATTTTTATATATAGTATAAGACGAATTTCTTTCTTTCTGTAGGGATAATCGATTGCTCCAGCACCAGTTATTGAAAAGTCCACAGTTTCATCACCAATCTGCAGCAATAGTAATAATAATCGCAATCCTATCTGCTTTCCTTCTTTCTGGAATTCCTCCTTGCAGTTAGAATAGCACTTGAATATAACTTATTAGTAATAGTAGTAGCATTATATCTAGTAACATTTAAGTATTCCTTCCATTGTATTATTAGCTCTCAGAGGGAAGGACTCTGTCTTTCTTATATCTGTTTCCTTCAGATAATATAGCAAAGAGGCTAGATAAAGAAAGTATAAAAGGAAGCCTTGGAGAATTCTATTTCAAGATTGGGTACATGTCACAGTCTCCCAAACCAACAATTGTTTCTTGAATTGAATTAATTTGAATTACTGGTATAAAGCTTATAAAGCAATGGCTCTCATATTCTAGTTCTGCAGTGATATAATCTTGTAATTGAGATATAATATAAATGAGTTTCAAGTGTACAACATATCTGTATCTGTATATGCTGCAAAGTGATCAACTCACCACAATAAGTCTAGTTAATATCTACCACCATAGCTACAAATTTTTTTTCTTGTGATGAAAACTGGAGCGATATAATTTTTAAAGAAGGGTGGTATAGGCAGAAATGTCTATCTTTATAACCTTCTTTGAGTTTTAAGGGTTTTCAAAATTGTAGTCCAAAGCAATGTTTATTTAGAATTTCCCTATCTTTTCTGTTCTCCTAGGAGTCTTTTATTCATCTCCCTCAAATAAACTCTCATCTGCACCATTCTGGTCTCATGCTCCCGTCTTGGTCTGCCATTTTCTCTCTGCTCCTCTCAACACTGTCTGAGAAGTCTCATCTCTCTACCACGGTCTCCTTAAGGTGTGAGGTTCTTCTTCTATTTTCATTGATATTCTGTTAAAAATAAACGCACGCATATTTTTGTCTATTTCTCTCCTTAGAGAGGAGAAGATGTGAACCTACATGTTAATTTTTATCCTATCAAGCTTAGAATAAGTATTTATGAGTAAGTTGGAGACATTTAAAACACCGACTTATTTGTTACTGAGAACATCTACCCATACAATATTCCTTTTGACTTTATCCAGGACACATTTCCCTTACTAAGAATCCTAAACCTACATACTCCTCTTTGTTTATGGGATGATGATGTCACTGATGTCTCTAGAACAGACTTCCTTTGAATATGAAGGCTTTTGACATTTATAAGAAATTTTCCGGAATCAAAAGCAGTTTCTCAAACCTTCTCAGTAAAAAGATCTTTCATCACTGCCTTAGTTCACTAATGTTTGGGCTCAAAACTCCACAGTGTTAGAATTGTTCATTGTACCCAGAAAAGGAGGCTTTCAACTCAGTATCCATCATTCTTGTTATCCAAATAACAGAAACATAACGTGTGTTTGGATAACAAGAAAAGAACCAATAGCAAAACACAAAAGTGAGCATATGGAACTTAACTAACATTGAGTATTTCCTCTGATGTCCACTTAGGTACATGGTACTGCATACCTTTCCATAAAAATCAATTTTGCTTAAAGGTTGAAGTTTATCAGTAGACCTTTAAAATTGGGCTGTGATTCTTCCCTCTTCAATCTGAACCCGTCTACACTTTTTCTTTTAGCAATTCTTCATAGATCCAAAGATGTTCCTTTTGTATTATTTCATCACGTAAATCAGCAATCTAGAAAATTCCTTTAGGCAATCATTTTCTACTTGTGTTTTCTGTGTCTGATTTTTAAGGTCATATAATCTGCTTTGAAAAAATCGTTGGAATGATGAAAAGACTTCTCAAAGAAAAGGACTGTCTGGTCAACTACTGTCTTGAAAACGTGATTTCTAAGAAACCTAAATGGTCCATACGCAATGCAAAGGGCAAGAACACCTGGGCCTGATATTTCCTCTCCCTTTTGTGATCTTTCCCTCAATCGACTCATTCACAAATACGTGCTGAAGAATGACTATGTTCGCAGAACTTCAATCTTGTTGCTTTAAGTCACTGAAAACTTTTATTTACTTATTTTCCACTTTGAACCTGATGCACATGATGGTAAAGGGATAATTCTGGGAGTTTGCAATTCCAAATGAACATGTAGGTATACTGAATTCCTATAGCACTTTGTCCTTCCACCAAAAAAAAAGGTCACTTTTAATACAATTGGTAAAAGAAGCTACTGGCAGGAAGGATACTGTGTTTCTCTCAGGAAATTCACTTTTCTCTTTTCCGTGTTTGCGCACTAGAAACTGTTAGTCTGCTCCTTCATCTATGGCTTAAAAGGACAGAAGAGATGAAGTTAATGTTGCCCTCATCTCTGTGTAGCGAGGGTGCTGTAAGCTCCATCTAGCTGATCATCTCCCAAACACAGTGAGAAAATGACAGCCTCGGTGCCAGACCTGCTCTCCTGGCTCAAGCCGTTGTTTCGTAACCATGTTCCTTTGTGCAATCTGTCCAGTTGTCACAGCAATGTTGTACTGCTATGTCAGCCAGGTCAGCTGAATGGAGATCTACGTGTGTCTGTTTTTAAAATATTTTTAGTTCCCATACTTTCGAAAACATCTAGTTAAGTTGCCTAAATAGCTTGCTCTTTCAAGCTTTTAAATCAGTTGCCGTGGTAACGGATGTTCAAAGACAGGGGCCTACAATTTTATATTAAACTATGTTTTCCTCAACTTCCCGCAAGCTTCACATTTACATGCTCTGTCTCGGGGGAAGGGTAGTAAACCCCCTCCCCGGCCCCCCAATGCAAAATTCAATCTTTATCCCCTCTTTGAATTACAATTCTTTTTAAATAAAAAACTCCACATTACACTCAAAATTCAGCCATAACATAATGCGATTTCATATCATTCTTAGTGTTTAGAAGACCTGAAAATATTAAAATAATCATAGTAGTAACTGCAAAAAGAAAGAGGGAAAAGCATTAAGCTCTATTGCCTGTTCTCAAACTACACTTCAGATAAAATTAAAACTACACAACTCCATAGACCGGTCATCTTGAAACAAAGAACAAAAGCTTAATCACATATCTAGACAGGGCAATTAAAGTCAAGACCACAGAAATCTAATTCTCCAAGCACATCCATGCATAATAACCACTATTGGAAATGTGGTCTATACTGAAAAGCCTCTGTGTCTGTATAGAATCTGTACTTTTTAATTATGAGACATTTCACATAAAGAAGACCTGGGGGGCAGGGGGAATCTAACAAACCAGGGTTGAGGAACAAACCAGACTCTGAAACTGGTAGGTTTCTAGCACCAGCTTGTAAGAAGAAAAAGAAAAAGAAAACAGACAGTACTTTTCCAAGAACTCACTGCAAAACTGCTTTGTGAAAAGGCATGGGGTGGAGTAGAAAGGGTATGCTGGCTTGTAGAACAGGGAAGACCCAGGTTCAAATACCAGCTCTGCCTCTTATCAAATGTGTGACACTGGATACATTACTTACCCTCTCTGAACCTCATTCCCCCTCTGGGATAAAAATGGATTTTTATTTAATCATCCGATGAGCTCTCCTATGGAAAATATTCAGCTTAGCAAAGTCTTAGTAAGTGTTCATCTTTTTTTGTTTTCTCATCCCCATTAGGAATCCCTGAGTTTAAAAGCAAGAAATTAATTTTTCTAATGGTTCTTGAAACTTGATCATCTCATTTCTCAGGTGGACCACAGGGGTCTCTGTAACCACACCTTACCCAGGATGTCAAATTAGCTCAAGGGCAAAGGCTCATGGTTAATAATTGAATCTTACCTACTCAGGATACTAGATGAGATAACCACAGTATCCCTCACATCTTAGGAGAACTGGTCTGCTTCCAAACAAAAAGATTAGAATGATTTGTGGATTAGTCAGATCCTCTGAGAAGCAGATGCCAAGATAGATTAAACATGTAAGAAATTTATTAGGGTAAATATCTGTGAGAGAAAATGGGAAGGAACAAGTCTGAATTTGAGGGAAGGAGAGAGAAAAGGAAAGAAGGAAGATTGAGTGGAAGCTTCCTAGACTGCAATGCGATCTGAGGAAAGTGCACCTAGAATTTGGGGAGGCTAGCTCAGCCAGCAGAGGAGCCCCTTGTCTCCTAGGATGGGTCTCAGAATCCCTACCATATGTGGCCCCATGACAGATTTGAGAGGTAAATTCTCATGACTGCCATAGCTCCCTAATTAGGTTTCATATTTTCTCTAGCTACAGACACAGCCTTAAATTAAAACTTGGGTGTTTCAAAAGGAACACAGATATATAAAATCAATCTTTTTAATTAATAAGTTCTTCCTATGAAGTAAGCTATGTACAAACAGAGGTGCTGGTGGCATTGCCTTTCTCTGCCTGGTGCTCCTGCCACAGCTAGGACACTCTT
>NW_006437736.1:6219535-6236781 GCF_000325575.1 Pteropus alecto | reverse complement strand
CTGAGCCAACACCCACCATTGAGGACGCTTATCCTCCATCCTTCTCTAGATCTCTGCTGCAAGAAGCTTTCCTCCTCAGCTGCCTTGAGAGCTCCCTGTACCCTGAGATTCTCTAAAGTTTTACTCTCTTGCTGCCACCCCATTTTCCTGAAAAGCTCGGAACATAGCAGTTTAACTCCAAGGGCACAGAACTCCTAAGGGGTGTTAGTTAACACTTACTGATATGATTAATAAACCCCAAAAGCTCAGTGGCTTCACGCATTGAAATTTATTTTTTGTATATCCAACAATTCATACAGGCATGTAGCAGGTACCTTCACTGCAATGAGTTAGGGACCTCTGCTGGGTGAACCCTTAGGGACTTGGAGACCTTCTCTTCCAGCCAGTAGACGGAAAAGAAAAGAGTGTAGGAATTCTTGGCGGGTATTTTCATGGGCCAACCCTAGACATGGAATCCATCATTGTCACACATATTTGTTGACAAGGACAAATTCCGTGGCCCCATCCAACTTCAGGAAGGCTGGGAAATGTAGTCTAGCTATGCACTCCAGAGCAAAAGTAAAGGTTTCGTGAGTACCTCTCCATCTCTGCTAAGAAGGGTCCAGTGCTGGGTCCTGAGGACTGGGATCTTAGGCTGAGTTACTTTCTACCTGTGCAATACAAGCTGCATCTTTCTTTAAAAGGTTTCTGAGGTTGACTTCAGAACCTAACTACAAGACTGTGTACTGCTAGAGGCCTCGGCTTCAGGCACTTAGTAAAAGATTTTGGGTGGAAAATTTCTATAAGAAAATGTATTGTGAGTTATGAACAACCTATTTATAAACAGATTTTAGTAAGAAAATCCATCTGTAAATTGAAAGCTAAATATATACATGTGAGCCAAAGTGCATATGTTAAATGTTAATTTAGATATGAGGTAACTGGCAATCGGCTCTCATCCTCCAACAAGCTTAAATTATTATTATTGGGTTGAGTGGATCAGAGACACGTTAGAATGTGACTATCTGTGATACACAGTCTGGTGTAAACATCATCAACTTGATCTTTACTTCCGTGGTCTTGGGAACAGTACAGGCTAACTAAAAATATCGTCTTCCATTAACCTCCAGAGAAGTAACATGTTTTATGAGGATAAAAATTTACTGCATTATGGTGAAATTGTATTTTATGTTTTTATGCTTTGGAGAAAATGCAAAGACTGCTAGAAATCCAGCCAGTTAGCTTAGACAACAAATAATAGTATCTTTTTTCAAACTACATAAGAGCTTCCTCTTACTTTAAAGTTACAAATAGCTCTTCATAATCTAACGACATAATCTTGCAGAGCATTGTTCATTTTAGAGGACAGACAATATTGTGGGCTTACAAATTAAAGTCAGGAAATTTTAGGTCTGCTAAGAAGTTGAACAATAGATCCCTGATTAGAGAAATATGCAGAGACTGTCTTCCAGATGCGCTTTGCATTTATAAAATATTTCCATAACACTTATAGACATGTGAACATGATATCGTATTTGCCATGTATGCATTTGTGCTCATGAAACTGGATCAGAAATACTAGAGTACAAAGGGCTGTGATACAGAAGTCCAGAGACTTGAATTCTTGACGAAGGTCTGCATTTACTAGCTATGTGACCTTGAACAAGCCACCTAACTTCTCTGGGCTTTGGTTCCCTCTGCTGTAAAACTGAGATTTAGGTTAAATGACTTCGTCCATCTCCAGTATTCTATATGATAAAAATAATCTTTTTGAGTCTCCATTTCTACAAATAGAAAAATCATTATAAAACTAGCCACCCTTTTTTATCCTAGGGTTGTTTTAAGGACCAAAAGAAAAAATATATTGAAAAGAGCTTTAAAAATGGCCAAGTGCTGTAAAAAATATAAGATGTTTTAAAGAAAACGAATCACATTCATAATGTTCAAATCTTCTGCATATTTACTTAGTCTAGACCCAAGCATAGACACAGTGGTGTTTAATACCCAGCTATGCTGATCCATCTAAACACCACTTAGAAGGCTTAGAGTTATTTCCATTTTTGACAAGCCTAAAGTGCAGACAAAGAAATGTTGTTTACAACCAGAAAGTGAAGAATCCTCATAATATCACAATACATAATAGGTTGCTGCTCTAGGTTACCTTTTTTAGCAATTCGAACCAATATGTCCCCCTAAAAGCCATAGACAAAACATGTGTATACAAAGACTGAAACGATAAGAAAGCAAACTTGCCAACCACCCTTCTCATTTAGCCTGCTTTTAAATTTTAATTAGATAGTGTTCAGGCAAACATAAATTGCCAGCATTCCAAGAGAAGTTGATGTATAAAGTATAGTTTTTATACTCATAAATGGGACCTGACTTTGAATCTAAAACTTAGCCTGAGCACGATATCTTAGGACTTGTTGGGTTGAGAAAGGTCCTTATTATCCAAAGAACTATAAGCATAATGCATGTGCTAGTTACATTCGTAGGATGGTTATATAATTTTATTAACCAGAAGAATAATCTTCAGAATGCAAACTGCATACAAATTATAACCTCCAGTTGTTTCCTGGATCAGACTTTTAAAGGCAAAATTCTCACTGATCTTAATTCAGACTCTTTTACTCTTGACTAAGAGGCAATCTTTTCCATTCTTGGTATTTAACAGGAGGCAGCGACTTTGGAATTCCCTCCCATTTCAAGTGCCCACAGAATTGCTACCACCATTTACAAGAGCTATTCGTAAGCCTGGATACAAAACAAACCCTATGGGAAAAAATGGGTCCTATGAATTCACCCAAAGTGCAAATTACCTTCAGATTCAGTCTCCCCTTTTCTGTAGAACCTACCCATGAATCTTAGGAGTCTGCACAAAAAAAAAAAAAAAACACCCACTGAAGTGAGCCTTTGAGAGAGGTTTGGGCTGGTGATGACAGCATTTTCATGGTAATTTGTTAGCACACTTGCAAAGCAGGGGTAATTTACTCCAGTAAAATCCAGCTAATAGCCTTATAGATGTGAGGCCTTCTTTTAGGAGGCCACATGCATGCCTTCAGGCTGCCTAGTGCCTAGTAGCCACTCAAAGATCTCCTGCCACCTCTGTTCTGACTGGACCCCTGAAACCTCCTGACCTGCTTTCCTACCCTTGGTGCCCAATATGGGAAGCCCGAGGGAGGGTGTGGTTTGGGGAGGCATGAGACCGAAGGCATAGTGTTCAAGAGAGTCAGACTCTGGGAGTCATCAAACTAACAGCTTTCTCTTTTGGGAGGCAGTCTATTAGGAACAAGACAAAGAAAAAAAATGATGTATAAAGACATCTATCAATACCATTCATTTCTTTTTCTGATTATAAAGAAAATACGTATTCATTATAGTTTTTGAAGCACAGAAACACCCAAAAAAGGACAAAATCATCAATAATTCTATCTAAAATATCACAATTCTGATATCTTCTAGTTTTTCTCTATGTAGATTTTAATTACTTCATGTAACTTTATTGTATATAAATACTTTTTAAAAAAAAATATGATTGCAGAGGACCTAAACAGACACTTCTCCCTAGAGGACATACAAATGGCCAACAAATATTTGGAAAGATGCTCAACATTACTAGCTATTAGGTAAATGCAAATCAAAATCACAATGAGATTCCCATCTCATACCTGTTAGAATAGTTATAGTCAACAGGACAAGTAATAACAAATATTGGAGAGGATGTGGAGAAAAAGGAACCCTCATACACTGCTGGTGAGACTGCCACTATGGAAAACAGATGGAGGTTCCTCAAAAAACTAAGAATGGATCTACCATATGACCCAGGAATTCCTCTATTGGGTTTTTACCCCAAAGACTTGAAAGCCCATATCTGAAAAGATATTTGCATACCAATGTTCAGTGGACAGGACATGGAAGCAACTGAAGTGTCCTACGATAGATGATTGGATAAAGAAGCTGTGGTACATATATACAATGGAATATTACTCAGTCATGAGAAGAGATGAAATATTACCTTTTGCGACAACATGGATGAACCTCAAGATAATCATGCTAAGTGAAATAACCCAGACAGAAAAAGATGAAAATCACATGATGCCACTTAATACATTTTCCAGGTGTCAGAGATGCAATTCTGAAAGCCACACTGAAAACCGGGCTTCCAGAAAACCACGAGGTTGCATTCATTTTCATTTACTTATAATGTTGATGTACCATATTGATCTTTTTCAAAATGACCCATAGCTGGAAATGAATTTCTTTCACATAGTTCATAACAACTAAATATATCTATATCTATCTATCTATCTATCTATCTATCTATATATGGATTTCGTTAACCAATGTCATCATAAAAAATTAATTAATTAATTAATTTAAAAATATACGTGACTGATTCTGGTAGCCACATGTCACTCTCTGTATGCATTGTAAGTTATAGAATGTTCCTATTATTTGACAACATAGGTGGCTTCCATTATTGCATAACTAAATAACATTGCATTGACTGTACTTGTACAGAAATCTCGGTCTCACATTCTAGTTTCTTAATGTAGATTCTCAAAAGGGATGAACAGATATTGTTGTTTCAACATACTTGATACATAAAATCGAATCAAACTGCTTTCCAGATAAGCCACGGCAATTAGACAGTATGCTCAGCAGCAGAATGCATTTTCACCAACATTGAGTTTTTAATCTATGCTAATTTGACAGGCAAAATTACAGGCCAAAAGTCACTTTTTTAGTTTATGGATACCAAATGCATTATGTATAGCTTGGTTTGTTCATAAAATTAACATATTTGGCCCATTTGGAAAACCATAAAATCAGTCATTGAAAACTGAAAGTGACTTCAAAGAGCATAAGATACACCAAAGGTGAAGTGGTTTGCTCAGGATCATGTGACACTTCAGTGATAAATTGGGGACTAGAACCTGAGAATTCTTCTAATTCCTATTCCAGTATTCCTAAATAGAGATTTTTAGTAAAAATAAAAATCTACTTTAAAATCTGGAAAGAATGGAGACATAGATGAGGCTTTTAACTGTCGTTTAGTAACTAAACATTTTCCCCACTAATTCTTCGTGTCTTTACAGCACTGTACCAAGGTGGCATTCCCGCCTCCAGGAGTTCATCAACAGTCACCTTCTGTCTCTCAGAAAAGGAGAGACAGAAGGTGACTTTTGGAGGAGAGAAGTCACGAAATGTGAATATGTTTTAGAACAAACTGGAGCAAAGTGTCATTAGGAAGCTTATTCTAATCTGAACATATCTCAAGTGACAATGTAAAATCACATAAATGATTCCTCCCTGACCCTCTGCATTTGCTCCCAAGCTGTCTGTGGCTAGTGTACGATGAGAACATGAAGATCATGGCCATAACTGAAGACTTTCCTTAATATCACTTCCACATCTAAAACCACCTTTTCATTTTTGCATTCAAGTCTCTTCTTCATCTCACCTGCTGTGGCTTTAGAACATAGCCACAAATTCTTCCTGATGGGAGGAGTGGTCTATGTCCCCCTAACCCCCTTTGAATGTGAGCAGGCTTGTGACGGCTTTGACCAGTAGAGTCCAGAAAAAGTGATGCCATGTGACTCACAAGGCTAAGTGATAAAAACTAGGCAGCTTCCTCCTTGCCCACTGGGAACACTTGTTCTTGGAGCCATGAGTCACCATACAGGAAATTTGAGTACTCTGAGGCTACCAGATGATGAGGAAGTTTACGTCACATGGAGAGGCCACAGGTGAATGCACTGACTGACAATTCCAGCTGAATCCAGCTTTCTAGTCATCCCAGCCTGGGTGCCAGACATGGGAGTGAAGAAACTTCCAGTTCCCAGCCATTTGAGTTAACCTGAGCCTCCCTCTCTTCCCAGCTAATACCTCAGACGTCATGGAGCAGAAGCAAGTCACCCCCACTGTGCCCTAGCTGAATTCCTGACTCACACAATTAAAGAGCATAATGAAATGATTGTTGTTTCATACTGCTATGTTCAGGGTATTCGTTGAGGAACAATAAGTAGCTGGAATACCCCCACCATCACCGCTGCTGCCGCCTGCCACCCTTCCACCCTGCCTGTCTCACTGTCTCATGTGATGGCATTAGAAAGTGGGGTCTTAGAGGGGTGATTAGATCATGAGAGCACAACACTCAGGAGTGGGATTAGTGCCCTTACAAAAGAGGCTCCAGAGAGATCCCCAGCCCCTTTCACCACGTGAGAACATGACAAGAAGTCTACACCAGGAGGAGGGCTTTTGCCAGCACCCAACCACGCCAGCGCGCTGACCTTGGACTTCCAGCCTCCAGAACTATGAGAAGTACATCTCTAATGTTTATAAGCCACCCAGTCTGTGGTGTTTCGTTATAGTGGCTGAAATGGACTATGACAATTATTCTCCACCTTTCCTTACTCAGCCCAGTTTCCCCTCCTTTCTTTCAAAAATCTCTGAGGATTGGATCAGGGGCATTTATAACAATATTTAATATTAACATTTAATATTAATTTTTGCATTAAAAAAGAGATTTGGAAGTGACCTAGAGCACATGAGAAGATCTAGAAATAGACTTTCCAGTTGACGTTAAATTCCCGAGATCTTTTCTTTGCTTTTTTTCACTTGTCATTCATTTGCTATCCCAGTTCCTAAAGCCTATCCCCATCTCAAACGTAAGGAATTTACAGAAACTTCCCAAACTCAATCAAGTAAACAATCACCAGAGGTTGATTTCATTTAAAATAGGAAAATAAGCTACTGTTTGTTGAGTATTAAGCACTTGATCCACATTATTTTAACATCTTGTTGTATAAGATAAGTCTTATTACTAACCCATTTTACTGAAAAAGAAACTGTGGCTTAGATGTTAAATGGTGGAGTTCGATTTGAACCAATGCTCAAAGGACCTCAAACCCAAGTCTAACCATTACACCAGTAGCTGTCAAGTCTTTCAATCACATTCCATGGGAAGAAATGCATCCTACGTCATGACCAAAGAACACTCACACATATATAACTGAATTAAAATTTTCAGGAAACAGTGAATACCTTACTACGTACACAGCACATTGTGTTGATCTCTACTCTTTTCAGTGTGTTTCTTATTTTTAAAATGTAGGTAGCAACCCATCAAATTGATTGCATAACCTGCTATGAATTGATCACAACACAGAAACTTAAAAAATCACTGCACTACCTTCTCCAAATTGACTTAAAATCTGAGAGGTCATCGACCCACAACCCTTTTCTTCTTTTAAACTGAAGGTCACTGCCCATAGGGTTGATAAAAAATTTTATATAATACAACTTTTTTAAAATTAGGAATAAGTCTTAAATTTTCTACTTTTTTTAATATGAGACTATTTAATAAAAAGCCCTATTTGTAAATTTTAACAAACAATAACATTGATGCCTCAATGACATACTAGATGTAGTCACTGGTCATAGTCGCTGGTCAGGAATAGAGGATATAGGAGAGATATGTATCCCAGGTCTGCCTCTTTGCTCAAACCTCTTCCCAGAAGAGCCACTGGCCACAACCCTTACCAAGCTCCACAGCACAAGACATTGCTGGCCCCTCCTCACCCCAGCTGTTTGGAGCATCAGCTGACTACAGAATCATGATGGGTCATGGCATAAGAAAATTAGCAGTCCAATGTCAGAAATTAGAATGAAAATGATGGAGGAAATGATCCAAAAGAATTGGGAGAGTAGAAGCTGAAAAGTCAAGAGGTAGTGTTGGGGCTGGAGAGGCCATGGGGACCATGGACAAACCACAGTGATGACAAAACTGAAGAGGCCACCTGACAGGAGAGGAGAATGACTATCGCACTGACAGAAGCAGAGAGAGTCCCTGAAGCCACCAGTCAAAGAGGAGCTGGTCCCTCACGTGGCAGGTCCTGCTGGCTTTCTAGTTCCAATCCCAGCAGCATATACACGCAAAAGAAAGATATATCTTTCTTTCTAGAGATTTGAAGAGCTTTTAGTTTTTTGAAATCCAAAGGTTCAAAATATTCTTACAGTGAGAATCTGAGAGAAATGCAGTCACATTTGGCAGCCACAGAGTCACAGACAAGAGACCAAACTTCATAGAGGACTATTCCCAGGCTTTTGCCTTTTGGAATATTAAAAATATTAATTACAATGCCTTTTATTTGAATAATATAATACTTTATAGTCCACAAAAAAATGATTACACACAATCATCTATAAAGTGAGGATAATAACTGTACCTTATTCATATTTTCATTGCGGAGATGAAATGAATAAAAACATGTAAAATCCTTAAATGAGTACCTCCCACATAGTAGATGCTCACGATATCGGACTCGATCCTATGGTAATATGCGACATGGGTAGGTATAATAGAGCCATTTGATAGGTGGAAAAATGGACACTAGGAGACACTCTGGGCCATGCTAAAGGTTACACAGATAAGAAGTGGTAATGAAGGTCTTCGGGCTTTGTGTCATCTATCTATTCATTCCACAGATATTTATGGAGTCCTGGGATCAGTGCCTGGCTCACAGCAAACACAGTTAATGCAGCAGATACAATTCCTGCACCCACAAAAATTACAGCCGAATGTTCCTTCTCCAAGTCTCACCATGTTTCTATAATGTAGATATCAACTAGATAGTTGTTCATTTTTTTATATACTTCAAATGAGATTTATTTAAGCTACAGTACAGAGCCACAAGACCAGAAAGGCATACATCTTCCTATATCTGGACAAATTAGAGTTGGCGCTTCCTCTATCAACAGCCTCCTGAGGTCACACCACCATGGCGCTCGGCACACTATATTGTAATTCTTGGATAATTATCTCTCTCTCATGTCTCAACCCAAGACTGTCAACTCCCTCAGCACAGGGGCTATACTCACAGTAACACAGAGTGAGTGTTAAATAAATACTGGTAGATTTTAATTAAATAATAGGGTTTTTTATCATATAAGTGCAGGCATCTTGATTTTTCTTAATAATCAAGTTACTCCTAGTTTTTAGCATCACTGAGAAGTTTTTATTTCTCAAGGTTTTTTGGGGGGTTTTTTTGTTTTATTATGGTGACATTGGTTAACAAAATTTGTTTGTTTTTTTATCTGTGTGTTTTCCCCCCTACGGTAATTTTTTAGTTTAAGAATTGCATTAAATTCAATGGGGTTTGAAGTAAGTATCCAAGAACTAAAATGGTTTCCACCACAACCACCGATAACACTTCAGAAAATTTCCTAAGTCCTGAGCCCTAGGAAGACAAGGGACAGAAGAGAAAAGTAAATGGAAGGGTAGAGAATAGAGAAGAGAAGTGAAGGTGAGAAAGATATAGGCAAATAGTTCATACCTATTCAGATCTGACAAAGCAGATTTAAAACTACGAAAAGGAAAAAAATGTAGCATGCCACTTTGTCCCACCTCCTTCCCACCAAATCAAGAAAAATGTCTGGCTGATTTTATATATATGTATGTGTATGTGTATATATATACACACATATATATACACTGTATGTATATGAATAATTATATATTATTTATTTATTAATATAATTTATTTTCGTTTATTATATATTAGAGAGAGCAACAGAAACAGAGAGAGAGATAAAAAAAAAGGTTAATCAAAAATTAGTGTGGAACCCTTTGGAATTTTTTGTTAGAAGTAACTAATTCTAAAGGATAAACAATAACTTTGCAAATGTCAAATCGGCTAGATTTGAAAGCAGAAATTCAAAGAAATCTATTAACCAGAGACATAGTTCTCACTTTTAAATAAAACCACCACTTTTGGTTGATTAAACCTTGCCCAAAGTAGATTTTTCTTCATTATTAATATGTATCATTCATATCAATTCAGAGTAGAGCAGTTTTGAGGTCAAAATCGCTCTCTATGAAAGGTGGCTGGATGATTTCGAAACTTCATGAAAACTTCATAAACATCAAATATTGGGAGTTAGCCATGAATGAGCGAAGGTTTAGAGACCCTCAAGATAAACTTTCCGTTAAGCTTCTTTTCTGGTTAACCTAAATCAAAGGATCTCTGGGGGATACAGTAAATTTGAACTTTTGTGTGGCCTTTTTATTTGTATGTGTGTGTTTTAGCAAGCATCCTGAACTGGCAAATGCTTCCTCATCGGTGGAACCATGTAGATTCAGAAAAAGCCATCTTCCATTGAGAAGACAATTGTTTTCTATAGAGACAAGAAACAAATGCCCATGACCTGGGTCACCTCATCCCAGCAGGCTTTTGCTGCGGCTTCCTCTGAGCAAACACAACAAAGTCCAGAGCAGTCAATCCTGCCGCCCCACACTGGGCCCCTGCAGTTGTGCTCTGCTATTTACCCTTCCTATTAATCTGTCAATGTTCTAGTCAAACATGCAAAACAATATGGTGGGTGCATAGTTTGATTGGCCATTGCTAAGTAACTTGGGCCAAAGATGAAGAAATAGAGCATCCAACCAACAAAATGTGAGGCCCAATCTGATTGTTAGAAAATGTTCGACAATACCAGTGCATTTCAGGGTGGCTGTGATTTAGCATCCCTCTCACCAGAAAAGAGTAGTCCCAAGAGATGACATTCAGTTCTAGAATCTAAATTCAGGTCATGTCCCATCCCATCGCTGTGGGATAGGACAGTCTGGGTATTTTGTAGAGGAAGTCGTTTGATATGAGATGCAATCATCCTGTTAATGAAGGGACTATTGAATTTGGTCTGGCACACAGGTGAGCCCCTGGCTAACAACTGCGACATTCTTTGAACTGAAAAAAATCAGAGTCTTTGATTCGATGCTCCATAAATGCTAAAATGCATAGTTCCATAGTTCTAAAATGTAATCTGAATTATCAAACATTTTGAGCAAATTCAGTAGCTCGTTTCCTCACTCTACTTTTCTCCTTTTCTGCTAGCTCAGATGAAGCCTCAGAATCCTTTTCACCACCATGCTCTAGGTAGCCATTTCTAATACATTGGAATTAGTACAAAAGATGGAGTTTATTTGTCATTCCAGCCATGAAGCCTCAAATGAACAAATTTATCAGAATATAAAATACATAGATGATCAACAACTGTTCAAAACATTCCCTGCTAGTACTACTAGTAAATTTGAACTTTTGTGTGGCCTTTTTATTTGTATGCTTTTCCCTGTTGTATGGGAAACCAGGCAGAATGGGAAGACTAGATGGCTATTTATAAGTCTGGAAAGCCAGGACATAATACAACATAGTACAACAAAATGGAAGAAAATATGGATATTAAAGTCAGGCTGACTTGGGATCAAATTCCCCCATTTCCTAGCTATTTACTAGCAAATATTTAATTGCTCTGATATATGTTTGTTCATCTGCAAAATGGAGAAAATAAGGCTGTATAATGTTCGTCAGGACTTTTCAACTCCTATCCTTGCTCCATTTTCTCCAACTATTCACTTCTCCACAGGCTATAGGCAGTTCTGGGTTCATATCCTTGCATTTTTTTGACTCAAGAGAAAAAGGAACCCTCCCTTCCCAGTTTGAGGTACAAAATGAGAGGAAGAATTCTGATTGCCTTGACTGAGGTTATATGTCAACCACTATGGACTCCCATTATGGGGATTCTGATTGGTCTGGATTGCATCAAATGCCCATCCATAGCCAAGGTACCGTGGTTAGGCTATTTCCAGAACCACTTAATGGGAGTGAAGAGGAGCAGTTTTCCAAAAGAAGCGTTGAGTAGAGGAAATACTTTTACAGGGTAGACAAAATGATAAATGCATGCTCTATGACCTTGTAGAGTGAGACAATTAAATAGAATAATGTAAAGAACTAAGTAAGTGACACATAGTAAGTTTTCCGTAAATGGTAGCAAAGATTATGGTAATTATTACCATTATTATTATAAATCTCTAGTTTGCAAAGGTACACGGAAAGATGCTTAATGTTTCACATCGAGTTCATCACTTATTGAGGTGTTTTAAATCTGGCTACCCAGATTATATACTCAAATAGCAGTCTCTGTGAAATAACTAGATGCAACAGTTGTACTTTTCATACTTCAATCTGAATTCAGCTCATAATTCCAATTATAGGAATTTCACTTCAATCCAGCTCACTGAAGAAAATGTTATGCTAGAGAACGAAAGTAAGAAGTTGGTTCGCTCATGCATTTACTTGAAATCCCACGTGCCAGTCACCAGAGTAGACACTGGTGACACAGGGGAGCAAAACTGATCCAATCCCTGGAGAGTAGTGAGAAGTACTATGAAGAAAAATGAAGTTCAATAAGAGGTTAGAAAACACAGAATGGTTTTTTGATAGAAGCAGGACCTCTGAAGAAGGGGCATCTGGGCAGAGATATGAACAAAGTAAAGAGTCAGTCAGGGGATTCTCTGGGGGACAATAGTGAGTACTGATTCTAGAGTGTGGCAACGTGGCCAGAGCAGAGTGAGCAGGGTGAAGGGGATGGGAAGTGATGTTAAAGAGGTTACCCACACCTACGAGATGTCCATGTCCTAATATGTGAAACCTGTGACTATGTTACCGTACATGACAAAAGGGGCTTTTCAGATGTGATTAAATTATGGACCTTGAGCTGGAGCCATTACCCTGGATTACTCAGGTGGGCCCAGTATAATCACAAGGGTCCTTAAAGGTTAAAGAGGGAGGCAGAAAGGAAGGTCGGACTGATACAATATGGAAAAGACTCGACCTGCTGTTGCAGGCCTTGAAAATGGAGTAAAGGTGACACAAGCCAAAGACTGCAAACAGCTCCCAGAAGCTGGAAAAGGAAAGGAAATAGAAGTCTCTAGAAAAGCTTGCAACCCTGCCAACACCTTGATTTTAACTCAGTGAGATCCATGTCAGACTTATGACCTACAGAACTGTAAAGTAACTAATCTGTTTTGTTTAAAGCCACTAAGTTTGTGGTAATTGTTGCAGCAGCAATAGAACACCTAATACAGTATCATTCTTAACATTACCTGATGATTCTTATTTTTTACGTAGCAGGGAAAAGTTTCTTTCTCTCTTGACTTACGCAATTTTTCAGGACCAGTACCTGTTGCTTTAAAGTGAGTACATAAGGCCCCACCTTAATGGTCTTGGGTCATCTTATAAATACACAAAAGAAAAAATAGCAAAGGAAACATGGGCTGTTTCTCCAGATTTTTCTAGTGAAGATGTATTGTGTCCCTGGGGTGGCAAAAAATTATTTTATGAAGGCATGTAAAATTATGCTGTAATTTACAGTGATGTAGATAAATATGGAAACAAAGAGGATGTGGCAAATTATAAAACCAAGAGCACTGAATCAAGAATCAAAATTATTGGTGAAATGGAGCAAATCTACTGGCTTAAAAAAATGTTAAGAGACGTATTATCTCCCATATATTACCTGTATCCTGATTGCAAAGGGTCTGGCTCGTAGTTGGCAAAAATGCTTCTTCTCCCATTGCTCCATACCACGTAATTTTCAACATATATTTGGTGAGTTCAACTCCCTATAAACAATGATGGAAAAAGAAGAGAAGGTTTATAATATCCAGAGCTTCTTGTCAAGATGGTAGAGTCAGCAAAGGCTGTGCTCACCTCCTCCCAAGACCACATCAAAATTACAGCTAAATTATAGCACAAAATTCATTGAGAATCACCTGAAGACCAGCTGAACAGAAGTTCTATAACTAAGGACATACAGAAGAAGCTACAAGGAGACTGGTAGGAGGGGCAGGGACATGGAAGAGCTGGTCCTACACCCACAGAGTGGCAATTAAGAAACAGGAGATATATCTCACTGCGGAAGTCCTCCCAGAGAAGTGAAGTGTCCCAGACCTACATGGCTCCTCAGCGCAGGCTTCCAGTGCTGGCAAGAGAAGTCCCCATAATTTCTGGCTGTGAAAACCAGTGGAGATTGCAGATGAGTGAAATGGAGAGCAGCTGGAGTCCTAGGTATTCCTCTTAAAGGGCCCACACACGAATTTACTTGCCAATGGACTCGCAATGAGCTCCAGTGCTGGGGCAGCAGCTCAAAAGACACCAAGGACATACAGGAAGGAACTGAATTTCTGGCTTCAGGGCAAGGACTAAAGGGGCAGCTTTCTCCCAGACAGAAGTGCTGGCAGAGGCCATTCTTCTTTTGTTGAGCCCTTCCACCAGCCAGCATGTAGATACAAATGTAGGCAGGTACCATATCTGAGTCTCGATTAACATGGCTAACATAGTTCACCCAGCCCTGGTAATTCCTTGAGACCTCACCCAACTTGCAGGCCTGCCCAAGCTGCTTCAGTGGCTCTTCCATACAAAAATGGCCTGTTTTGATTCATGCTGCAGACTTTCCTAAAATCTCTCAAAGGTTCACAAATTCTAAACAAGTAGCATCTGGCCTCGGCTTGCCCTCTACCTCTAGTTGAGCATCCCCAAGCCCAGCACTAGCAGTGGTTGGCCTCAATTTGCAGCTTAGCCTCTCCTAGGCACCTCCAAGCCAGCACAAGTGGCAACTATATGCATATTAATTCATAGCTCATATCGAGTGTCCCTGACAGAGCACAGGCAACAGCTGACTTTGGCCTGCAATAGAGCCCCTCTCAAGAGTCCTCAGAACCAACACACCTGGTGACCAGCTTCAGACCACATCAGAGCACCACTCAACTACCTTCACAAATGGTACACGCAAAGAGTAGACTGGGCAGGTACCAGAGCCCTGCTAAAGTGAATCCTGCTCCACAGAGTCAGCCCCTGCATAACAACTCCTCTACTGTAGTCAAATCCAGTCCTCACAACCAGTCAGCCTGAGGGTCACTCCCTCAGTGATGTGATGACAGCAACCAGTGCTCAAATACAACAAGAGGGCACACACAAAAGACTAATCTATGGCATCCGGCTCATATGACTAAGAATGATGTGCCACTGGACCACACAGTATACCTTGTACATAAAGCCACTCTACTAAGACCGGGAGACATAGAAGCTCTACCTGATACATAGGAACAAAAATAAGGAGGCAGCCAAAATGGGGAGACAAAGAAACATGTCCCAAATGATAGAACAGAACAAAGCTCCAGAAAAAAGAACTAAACAAAATGGAGACATACAAACTACGTGATGCAGAGTTCAAAACACTGGTTATAAGAATACTCAATGAACTTTGGGGAAGAATAAATAATTTCAGTGAGAACTTTAACAAAGAGATAATAAGCAATAAAAGAGACATAAAACCCATAAAAAAGAACCAGTCAGAAATGAAGAATACAACATCTAAAATGAACAATACAAAAAAAAAGAAGAATCAAAAAAAAAAAAAAATGAGACTAATATAAGGGGCCTCTGGGACAACATCAAGCATAGCAACATTGGCATCATAGGGGTACCAGAGGAGAAGAGAGAGAAGAAGGGATTGAAAACCTATTTGAAGAAATAATGACCAAAAATTTCCCTAACCTGGTGAAGGAAATAGACATGCAACCCCAGGAAGCACGGGGTCTCAAACAAGATGAACCCAAAGAGGCCCACACCAAGGCACATAAGGCACATCACAATTAAAATGCCAAAGGTTAAAAACAAGAGAGAATCTTAAAAGCAGCAAGAGAAAAGCAGTTAGTTATCTACGAGGGAGCACCCATAAAACTGTCAGGTGATTTCTCAACAAAAACTTTACAGGCCAGCAGGGATTGGCACAAAATATTCAAAGTGATGAAAAGCAAGGACCTACAACTAAGATTATTCTACCCAGCAAAGCTATCATTGAGAATTGAAGGACAGATAAAGATCCTCCCAGACAAGAAAAGTCTAAAGAAGTTCATTACCACCAAACCTGTATCATAAGAAATGTTAAAGGATCTTCTTTATGAAGAAAAAAAAATCAAAAATATGACTAATAAAATGGCAATATCTACATAACTATTAACAATTACTTTCATTATATTTTTTTAGCACTTAATCTTTGCGACCTGATAGAATTATCCCCATTTTGTTAATGAGGCTGCAGGAACTGCTCAGCTTTCCACAGCCAGAAATAGGCAGAGCAGGAATTTCAACCCAGATCTCTCTGCTTTCGGTGTTCTTTCTACCACCCCACCTCACTCTCTGCATACAAGGAAACATAAGTAGTTCTTAGGACACTAAAAAATCCTCCACATCCATTCCCAGGTAGCCCTGCAATGTGACATGTTTTCTCTCCTCTACCTAGCCTGCCAATTACCACTCGTCATAGGGGTACCAGAGGGGTACCAGAGGATACCTAGCCTGCCAATTACCACTCTTCAATTGTGTGTTTGTTATCTTTGGGGCACACAGTTACTGCAGCAGTAAAATTTATACTCCATAATACAGTACTCCTATGATTTTCAACTACTAATGGAATTAGTTTTTGTTTATTTTAAAGTCATAACAATAAAATAGGCTACCAAAAAAAAACTTTACTTTCAATGTAAAGGGATTAAATGCTCCAATGAAAAGACATAGTGTGGCTGAATGGATGAGAAAACAAGACCTTTATACATACTGCCTATAAGTGACTCACTTCAGATCGAAAGACACCCACAGACTGAAAATATAGAGATGGAAAAGTTAGTTCAGGAAAATGGAAACAAACAAAAAACAAAAGTTTGGGCTAGAAATACTTATAACCGACAAAACAGATTTTAAAACAAAGGCTCTAACAAGAGACAAAGAAGGACCCAGTAATCCCACTTCTGGGTATTTATCTGAAGAAACCCAAAACACTATCTCAAAGGGACATGTGCGTCAACATGTTTATTGCAGCATTATTTACAATAGACAATATATAGAGGCAACCTCGGTGTCCATCAATGGATAAATGGATCACAAAGAAGTGGTACATATACACAATGGAATAATCATTAAAAGAAAGAATGAAATGTTGCCATTTGCAACAACTTGGGTGGACCTAGAGGGTATTATGCTGAATGAAGTAAGCCAGATATAGAAAGACAAACACCATATGATTTCACTTACATATGGAACCTAAAGAACAAAACAAATGAACAAACAAAACAAAAACAAACTCATAGAAACCGAGCACATTTTGACAGTTGCCAGATGAAAAGAGGATGGGGGATGGGTGAAAAGGGGGAAAGGATAAGAGGTACAAATTGGTAGTCACAAAATAGTCATGGGGAAGTAAAGTATAGCATAGGAAATGTAGTCGATAATATTGTAATAACTATGTATGGTTCAGATGGGTACTAGATTTATCAGGGTGATCACTTCATAAGTTATATAAATGTTTAATCACTATGTTATACACCTGAAACTAAAATTATGTGTCAATTGTAAAATTTTTTTAATTAT
>NW_006437736.1:6214776-6219429 GCF_000325575.1 Pteropus alecto | reverse complement strand
TATATATATATATACATATATATGTGTGTGTGTGTGTGTGTGTGTGTGTGTGTATATATATATATATGCCTTACTGTTAAAGTGTACATCTGAAACTTATTGAATTTCATTAACCAATGCCATCATAAAGAATGGAAGGAAGGAAGGAAGGAAGGAAGGAAGGAAGAAAGAAAGAAAGAAAGAAAGAAAGAAAGAAAGAAAGAAAGAAAGAAAGAAAGAAAGAAAGAAAGAAAAGAAAGAAAGAGAAAGAAAGAACAAAAGAAAGAACGAACAAAAGAAAGAAAGGGCAGGGGAGGAAGGGGGGAGAGGGAAAGAATATGGTAACTATGTGAGGTTTGGGATATGTTAATTAGCTTGATTGTGGTCATTATTTCACAATATATACAGTATATCAAAATACCAAATTGTAAACCTTAAATATAAACAATTCCTATTTGTCAATGATGCCTCAATAAAGTTGCAAAATTAAAAAAAAAGAAATGTGATTTAATTTTATATATTATTTTAAAACGGCGTGCCAGCTAGACTCTCATATTTATTCTGACTTCGTTGTGTTCATGGGGTTTTAGGAAATTGACATAGTAGTCACAAGTAAAATACTTTGTTGATTTTGTTTTATTGCATTATCTTTGTTCATCTTGGCTATCAAATGAATCAGGAAAAACTCACCAGTTTTTATGTCCTATAACAATTTCTATAATGTGGAACTTATGTTTCTTTAAAATACTTAAAAAACTCGCTTGTAAAACTGTCTGGGCTAAGAGCTGTGTTCAGAGTTCATAATTTGAAAGCATTCTTCATCATTGCCATGACTTCTATTCTTATTAAGTCTTCCATTCCTCTTTGAGTTAATTTTGTTTTTGCCCATTAATATGATAATTTTGCTGAGGCTTCTAAATGCATCACCACAAAATTCTACATAGTGGTTTCTTAAATCATAAATCTCTATACGTACTATAGCAAAAGGAAATTGGTTCATCCCTCCCATTTCCTTAGAATGGTAGGCATAGTCATTTCTGTTTTATTTCTCAAGAAAAAATACAGAAACAAACACCCCTCCCCTCAAGAGATAATTAGTGAGATTCGAGAAAGGCTTCTACCTATTGGGCCAAATTTACCAAGAGTCACACTATTAAAAAAATAATAAGAGTATATCTTCCTCTTTGTTTTTATCCTGCTTCCTCTCCTGCCTTTCCGTGCCCAGACACAGCAGGCCTGGTTACTATGTAGTAAGCAGACCTTACAGATCCTGACAAAGAGGCCTGCGAGTCACTATTCATGTACTCAGCTTCTTCACTGTGACTTGTGAGCTATCTTCAGTCAATTCAGGTTGGAGAGAGTGGAAAACCCATTCTGACTTAAAAACCAAGCCTCAATCTGAATTCACTTTTACCAGGGAGCCCTTTCCTTGGCCTACATTAGTACAGTTGATAAATGGATGCAAAACAGGCCTTTAGTCTATGAGGCATGCCTCCGAAGGGGAATAAGGAATTATTTACTTCCCAAACATAACCTCTAACTTATTAGAGAACTCTTCTCAACCTCAGTTTTTGAGTTTGTGGTTTATCTTTTTCCTTAAATCGATGTTCCAGTAATTTGCATGTCATCATCATTGTTTCGCCATCTAAAATAAGAGATTCTGCCTGGACGAAAGCAACTGTAAAGACCTTGACTGCATGGCTTTTAGATCTTCACTCTCACGAATACTCCAGTCACATGGCATCGTTTTTTTGTGTAAACTTGCTTCTCTCTGCCACCTTCTCTTCCCTCTATCAAACAATTTCTTACTCCTCAACTACATTTCTTAACTTCTGCTTATTCATGTCACCCATTTGATCACAATCCTTAATGCTTCTTTCTCCAGCTCATGATTCTTCAGCTCCACCTCTGATGCTGTGTTAATAGTTCCAGTTCAGATCCAGGAGGTAGGTAATCTTACTAATCCAGCTCATGCCTTCATATTAAGCCACACCACAGATCCCGAGGAGCCTAGGGAATGGTCAGCCTAGGACTGGTCAGGTGTCTGCCCCTAAGCCCACCATCTCCATTTGGTCACCTCAATAATAGCTCAAAATCAACATGTCAAACCAGAATTCAAGCCTGCCCTCCCAATCTCTGTTCTCTTCCCCATCTCCACAATGGCACCACCATCTGCCCGGTTATTCGGACCTATCTGCTCTCCTAGGTTGTTCTTCCTTTTCTCTCAACACCTCACTCCCACATGCCTTATCCATTATCAAGTCTATTGCTTATGTCTTATCCTTGTCAAGTCTTATCCATCCTTCCTCTAAAGTAGATCCCAAATTCACCCATTCTCTTCATTTCCATTAACATCACCTGCTCCCTCACCTAAAATACTTCAGTAGCTCCCTATTTTTCCTAGAATAAAATCCAGTTTTTTTCCCATGCCCAACACAACTCCAATGATCCGGTCCTGGCTAATCTCCCTACCTCATCTCACAGTATGCTCCCACTCACAGTGTTCCAGCCATACCGGCTTCTTTCAGAAACTGGAAGCTCTCTTCTACCTTAAGGCCTCTGCATGAGCCTCTGCTTGCTCGCTCTTCCCTCTCTGCTTCTTCACTTGCTTTAGAGATGTGATCTGCTCTGAGAGTCTTTCCTTGGCCAACCTATGCAAAGGGAATTGCCCCCAACTTGTAATTCTTTATTCTATTGACTTATGTTTTCATATTTTTGCCTGTCTCCCTAAATTATTGAAAAAGAAACTACAAGGAACAGATAAAGAAGCAAAAGCCAAAAAGAGAAGCAAAAACAACAACAACAACAAAATACTTTGAAAGATGAAAAAGGCGAAAAAGGCAAGAAATTGGAAGGAAATAGTCATAAAATTATTAACCTTGAGAAAAAAGTTCATAAAATTTTTAATTAAATGCCAATGGTGTATACACCTCAAGTGAACATTTCAACCACTTATTTCTGAGTCGTATGTAATGATTTCTAACTTTTCTGCCTTCAAGATTTATGCATTTCAATTTTCCCTGAATTCTGGCAACTATAATATTTTCTAGTTTGAGAACTTATCAAAACGAAGGCTCAAAATGAGTTGGAAGGATTTGAAAAAGTCATTATGAGCCACAAGAAGAGTCTAATACTTCTTTTCTCATAGTAAGTTTGCATAGCAAGCATCCGAGACAAGTTTTAAAATAAAACGACCCTCTCTTGCGGCCAAGGGTACATGAGGCATCATTTCCCCACAATAGTCTGGCCCTCTTGCCTCCCTTTGTCCTCCGCAACGCCTCTTTGTAAATCACAGGTGTTTGCGGGCATAAAGACCGTCAGAAGGGAGTTTATTGTGAGGAGTTCTTTCTTTGCCACTTGTTCTAAACCTGTTCAGAGAGTGCTCCATGCCTTAGACCAAATCTCCATAAAAATCAAGAAACAAGAAGTTTTCTGTACTCCTGCCCAACAGCCGCACTATGACATTAGTTTCGACAGCTCTGTGACCCCGTATTGTCCCAACTATATTCACTAGTCTCTTTTTTTTTCTTTCTCTCGCCACTCCTTTTTTTAAGCCTTTATTGGGATTTCTTTTTTATCTACTGTAAAAGAAAAAGCAAGAGGATGGGTGTTTTTTAAAAGCACTCTATGTGGCAGCTAAGAAAAGCTATCTGTAGTTACTGTAGTAATGGTTTCAAAAAACACCTGCAAATCAAAGAAAGACACCATAGCAGTGTCTTCAGATTTTTTTTCTTCTTCTTCCCTTAAAGTTTCTTCTTGGCCATTATAGAGTAGGCTCGGGAATGAATTTATGTGACAGCTATGAAGTTAGTATTAAAATTGTGAATAGTGCCTAGCAGTTTTCATGCCCTTATTATAAGATCGCCTCAATTTGCCACACAGCGGTGAATAGGGTAGAGAAGGGGGGGGTGCCAAATGAATGGGAGGAGGAGGGTATGTGAATGGGAGGGTACCCCTGGAGGGAGCAACACGGTAGTCACGGGAAAAGAGTGATTTATTTTTGAAAATCCAGGAAGAAAGGCCAAGAGAAGCTGCCTAAAAGATCTTGGAGCATGGGGTGGGGAGATGTGAGATAAATATATCCACGCATTTAGCAAGTGTCAGCGCCAACTCTAGAAGCAGGGACGGGGCGCAGGGTTGGAGGAGTGGGGCTGCAGTGGTAAATCCATTCCTCTGGTCTTCCAAGATTGAATATTAAATGCCAGCAGGAAGCAGATGTGGGTAGGGGCTGCAGAATAGGGGTAAGAAGCATGGGCAAAGGTAGTTAAGCGTTTATCTCAATGGAAATCAAACACTTGGGAGAAGTAGGAGAGGGCGGGAGCGGGATGGGAGAGGGCAGGGTGTTAAAGTATCTCTTCCCGTGTGTTTAAAGAGAGGAACTCTTCTGGTTAAAGGATTTGGGGAGCGCATTCAGAAAAATGGTAGGGGCTGCAGAATAGGGGTAAGAAGCATGGGCAAAGGTAGTTAAGCGTTTATCTCAATGGAAATCAAACACTTGGGAGAAGTAGGAGAGGGCGGGAGCGGGATGGGAGAGGGCAGGGTGTTAAAGTATCTCTTCCCGTGTGTTTAAAGAGAGGAACTCTTCTGGTTAAAGGATTTGGGGAGCGCATTCAGAAAAATGAGGTGAGCCGGCCTGCAAGGACCAAGGCGGGGCGTGCCCTCCCCCCCGTGGCC
>NW_006437736.1:6204716-6214652 GCF_000325575.1 Pteropus alecto | reverse complement strand
CTCCCCTGCCCCCCACCGCCCCATATTAGCATGCGGGCCACAGAGGGCCGGACGGGCGGGGGAGGGCTGCAGTGGGATCGCAGCGCGGGGCGCATTGTGGGCTGCGCTCGCCTCCGCGGGGGACCATCTGCTCGCTGTCAATGCATCACCTGCTCGTCTGGGCCGTCGCCGGGGCAACGGGGGGCGGGGGATTAAGGAGCGAGTGTGTCTCCATCCCCGACGCGGCGGCGGGGGCGGGCCGGGCGCTCATCCACCACCCAAGCCCCGGGACCCGTCCGCTGGGCGGAGGGGATCTGCGACCACCATGGCGGGCTCTGCCACTCGCCTCTGCCCTTCGGGCTTTGCAAAGTCCCCAAGCTGCCTCCACTCCAGGAGGTGGCTGGAGTCCCGAGGAGCAGAGAGCAAAAAGACTGGCCCTGCGGACCCACCCAGAGATGGGAGAACCGCGACCCCCGCGTCTACCTGGAGCTGCACGGGACAAGTCCCAGGCGCACCGCCCGCAGCCTCCTCCAGGGGAGCTGCTGGCCCAGCCGGGTCACTGGGGGCGCGGCGCAGCGCAGTTCTGAGCTTCCCGCAGTCTCTGGGCAACCACAATGGGGTCAGCATCTCGGTTAGAACCTCCCTGGCTCCAGCCACCCAAGTCACAGATAACTTCCACACCTCTCATCTGACATTCTGGTCAGCCGCCCGACGTCAAGACTGGCTGGGGGAAGCTTTCCACATCAGACTATGATATGTGACACCTGCCCTTTGGGAAAGAAGGGGCCTGAGGTTTATCAAAAATAAGTTGATTTTCCACGGAGGAAGTAGTTCTGGAGATAAAAATCCCCAGAAGTCCTGAAATCCCCCTTCCACCTACTCTTCCTCGCTCTCGAAATGATTTTGATACAGGAGATGTGCAACGAGAGATTCGTCAACAACAGGGGGCAGAGCTAGGCTGTAGATGGGAGCAGAGTTGACTTTGGGATTCAATTTGCTCCAAAGTACTGCTCTCTGGTTTAGAAACTTCCAGGAAAATCGGTCCTCTGCCCTTCCCCATCTCCACCCCCAACTGACGAGACCACTGTTGCATCGACAAAGGTTAGTCATATCTGCTAGAGGGTTCCATGCCCCCAAACAAAGCGGGACCAGTTAACTGCCTCCACATAAGCTTTCCACAGACTGCACTGAACCGAGAGTTGTTAAGCTTTAATCACAATTCGTAATATGCTTATTTTTTTATTTACTTACTTACTTACTTATTTATTTACTTACTTATTTACTTATTTACTTATTTACTTATTTACTTACTTACTTATTTATTTATTTATTTATTTATTTTCCTTTCCTTTCCTGGCTGGCTAATTACTGTATTCCTCTACAAAATAACAGATGCAGTAGAGAAAGCTGAGATTCAAGGAGTTCCAGACTGGACACTTCCCTGACCCTACCCTTGCCCAAACTGACATCAAAAACATTTCCAGCCAGGTGAAATCCCAGTTTGTTTCTAAAGATCTTTGAGTCAGGAAAGCCTTGGTCTTTCTTGTTAGGTCTCATTCCAGAGTCTGGTAACTCTTGAGGAACCAATAGTCTTCCTTTGACTAACTTAGTAACTCACACCCATTTCCTATAGTTCTGCTTTCTGAAGATACAGAGAAACTGGCCCCTTTTCAAATCGACCCTTTGTGTTGAAGATGTTATTAAATTATCCATTAACTTTCTCAAAATTTCTCCTTTCACTCTAGTCATTTTTCTTTAACAAAAACCTTAATTAAATTCACAACAAATACAAGTTTGTGATATTGACCCTATGTACTCCAACGAAAATTCCATAATCATTAAATAAAATTTCTCTCATACTTCTCTGATTTTTAGATATTAATATTATGGATTTTATGATTAAAATGAACTTTTGAAAATTTACTATTACTTCATTTATTTGCTGTTATCATTTCTATGCAAGAGAAAAAAACTATAAAAATATCTATGTATTTTTGACATAATAGATGAAAGAAAAAGAACAAGTGTACAATGTAAACTTGCTCAAAAGATAAAGAAAATTCTACCCATTAAAAACCGCTTTCTATCGTGACTTACATGAGTTAAAGTTGAGTGATCTGAGAAGGCATGCTGTTTAATTCACAAGGTACCTCCAAAAAGAATTATGGCATCATTCCCACTCTCAACCCTAACCTCCTAGAGAAGCAGCTTTCTACACCAAGATCACCTCAAAATGCCATCTATACATTTCATTCCCATTCCTACAGCTGCTGGCTTCACAGGCAGAGATGAGACCTCTTCATCAATTCAACTAATAATCACCGAACACCTGCTACATATCGTGCACACTAAACAAAGATCCTCACCCTCGTGGAGCTCACTGTTTAGTAGCGATAAATAGATTATTTTAGAAACTATCTACCCAATAAACATTTCTTGAACACCTAATCAACTACTATAATGAAGGAAAATATATGTGTATCTAAATAAGATATGAACATCTCCCTCAAAAAGAGAAAAATACAAAAATAAATCAGAACATAACATAATCAATTAGAAAGTAATATTAATATGACAAAGTATCATGGAAGTATATAAGAGGCATCAGATAATTTTGCCTGGATAGCGCTACAGAGATTCTTAATCTGGGCCATGAAGTATGATTCCCAACGCCTAAAACAGGCCATGACACATAATAGATAATAAATAGTTGTTAAATGAATGAATGATGTATTTTCCAAATAGACAAAAAGAATGTTTTCAGGTAAAGATGACAGTATAAACCAGGCTCCAGGACATATTGTTCAAGGAATAATGAGTGAGCAACTCATTGTGAGCAAAACGATACGAGGCAAAGAGGAAGATGGAAGGCTGGTGTGGAGGCATGTGGATGATTTGAATATCATGCCAAGAAAGTGGATTTTGTCTTAAAGACCAATAAATTTTCAACAATGGAACACTTGTTTTAAACAAAATCTTGCAAGAAACTCAAATATAATCAAATTGATCAAAGTAGGGCCACCCTAGTTGAAACAGGGATAGGACCTGACACCTGCCCCTTGACCACAACCTCGTCATCTAGGCACTGCTGGGGAACCCTAGTATGCCCTTTGGAACACTTTAAAAAGCAGTGCCATGGACAGTGGTCACATCCCTGAACACTATTAGACATGAGGGTGTTGAGTTTGGATGCTAAGAAGTCAAGGAAGAGCAGTTAGAATGCTATCGAAATTGTCCAAGCACAAAATAATAAGGACCTAAATTAGATCAGTGACATGAGTAGTGAAATGGAAGATAATGAGATTTTAAAGATGGAATCTTTAATATATATGGCCTTTCTGCTTCAGGGAAAATATCTTCACCTCTGGTACATCTGAATTTGGATATTTAAAAATTATAATGTATAGCAAACTGTGGGTCATAACTTATTATGGCCAACACATCCCCACACTTGCCAGCGTTAGTGAAAAAATACAAATTCCTTTGTAATAACAACTTAAAATGTGGCTCATATATCAGAATATAGATTTCCGTATCCTAACATGAGCAGGTGGAAGATTCAGAAAGATAGCGAAAAGGAGGGCACACATATGTAATACTGCTTTAATTTATTAACCAGGGGAACCAATTTTTTGAGACATGATCAGGGTTGTGGTGAATGGTGACCCTTCCCTGCACTCCCTCGAATGTAAGCATTCAAATGTTTTACTTAAAAGTCACTCAAAATTCATCATTGCTCACTTACATTTCGATACAATTGCCTATTAAAAGCCCCTCGCGGGTAGAAAGCTTGTGATTTAAGGAAACCATGACACTTCCGGACTGGGTAAAACAAAGATATATACTCACACAAATAAGCTAGTGGAAGAGAGGCAGTGAGGTGGAGCTGGAAAGCTGAAGAAATTCACATGATGAAGATAGTTGGCGTTTAGCCAAAAGTGAAAACTATAAATATTAATCAGATGAGAATCAGTGTCACTTTGCTGCAAGAATGTTCTGTAATTAAAAGGGCGGGTATTGTGTTGTGCACGTTAGTACAATTGCCACCGATAACATTGGACGCCAGCAGCTCCCAAGTGCTAGAGAGAACACAGATTCTTAAGGATGTCACCCAGCAGAAAGTTTACTACAGAAGCATCAGCCATTTATGTCAAATTCAAATGATACTTCAAAATAAAGGGAGAAGAAATACCAGGGTTTCAAATTGTGTTCCTGTCTTTAAAAGAAAAGGCAAGGAAAGAAATATTTGTTGAATACCTATTATATGCCAGGCATTTATTAGACACTTTCGATGCAAAATGGCACTTAATCCTTACTTAGACTCACAGAAGAGGTGCATTCATAACCACATTTCAAAGATGCAGCAGTTCCAAAGTTGGTCATGCAGTCCAGGGTGTGGCTGTGAGTGAGTGTGTGAAATGGAGCTAAGGTGAAATGTCTCTGACATTGATCAAGTTCCAAGATCATGAGATAAGGGTTCTTAATGGATCATCCACATGAGCACTGAGTCTCCCAGGATGCTGATGACTCTTGGGGTGGGAGGGAGGAAAGTGCCAAAGCTCTCATTGTGGGTAACTCTACTCAATGGTCAGGGACAGAATGTTTGAGCAACATACCAAGAGTGTCAAAGGAAAGGGGATTATTAGAGATCAGAGGAATCATGGTAGAAAGAGGTAAGGTGGATAAAAGTATTCTGGTTCCTTATTTCCTCTGTGCCTGGACATGGATGAGAAGGGATGAACAGCTTCCACTCCAGGAGGGTACAAAAGAAGTTCTCCCTTCAAAGGAAAACAAAGTTTTAGTTAGGTCAGAAGTGGAGGGACCTTTGAATGAAGAGGCCAGGAATATAGAATTCTGATTAGGTCACTCTCTCAACTATCCCCTATTTGTAGTCTAAAATCCAGACATAAACATTGTTCAGGGCCTCCATGACATGATCTTGTCCAGTGGTGCCGTAGTAACTGTTTAACAACCAGCTCCCTGGGAGTATAAAGCCCTGATTTGTAGCATTTGCCAAATTCCCTGGTATAAATATTCCCACCATGATGGATTTCAAGCTTCCAATGCTACCTTAGTGAGCGTAGAGTTGGGAAAAGATGTGCACAGTCAGCTCTGATGAGCCAGTGCAAGTTGGCTCCAGCACACCACTGGCCTCATCTATTTCGTAGTTTCTTGTCACTTCTTCCCACTCTGTATTCTTGTTCAAATATAGGTCTACTAAGTTGTACAAACTATATATTGCACAACTCTAGTTGTGCCGCGTTCATCACAGTCATCACAGATATGTAAATATAACATGACAGTTTCCTTCAGATGGCTGTGACGTCTACAGAGAAGGCAACCTTGCATAATTTGCACAAAAGCATCATTTGGTAGTCATGCTGTTCAAAGACCACATACTAAAAGTCACAAGACAAACCCAGCCCAGAGACTTCTTTTCTTTAACTCTGCTGGGTTAAAAAAAAAAAAAAAAAGGGTTTGTTTTTTTTTTTTTAGCTAGCTTGCCAACCTTTAAAAGTAAAGAAACCCAAATCCGAATTTCTAGATTCTCTTGAAAATAATCAAAGCAGGCTGCATTATTGACTGATGGAAAGCGCCTACGCTACAACAGGGTAGTCATTCAAAAGATGTCGTTACCTTCAGCCCACCCTGGCTGACATTTTATCCTCACCATTTTTATCGTGATATACTGGAATCCATGTCATCTAGCTCCTCACTCACCTTTTCTCAGCTTCTAGAACAGTCTTTCCACCTCAGGACCTTGCGCCTGACATTCTTCTTCCTCAGACCCACTTTACTTGGCCAACTCTTACTCATCCTTCCATTCTAATTTAGACGTAATTTCCACCATCAGCTCTCAACGAGACTCCCAAATAGCCTTCAACCTGCTTACACCCACGCTATGTACCATAGAGTGACCCGAGAGGTCTTTTTAAAAGGTGAATCAGATCATGGCGCAGTGCAATCGTAATGACACACAAGTACTTAAAAGTGCTTAAAGTACAAGTACTATGTGATTTGGGCACTCTCCCCTTTCTTCGGTCACCCTGCTTCCCTTTCTCCTTCGCAAACGCACCACACTTGTGCCCTTTGTGTGCTCCTTCTGGAATGTTCTTTCCCAGGTCTCCTTCACCGAGCCTACACCTTCATATCATTCAGGATTCAGTGCATATCAACTGTACAATCTCAGAAAGGTCTTCCCAAGTGACCCATATAAAATGGTAGCCCTCCTCCCTACTAGCTTCCCTTCAACTGCTCTCTATCACATCCCTAGCTACTCCCCCAGACTACCAAATCAGAATTTCTGGTGGTGGGGCCTGTCAATCTGCATTTTTGTTGAGCTACCTTTAATGATTCTGATGTGTGCCAATTTGAGAACATCCAGTCTATGGTATAATGGGTGAGGAAAGAGTCGTATGCATGTTAAGGAACGCTGTGGTTCATTGTTTGTGTTTCATTTATTGTTCAGTATTGCAGTGATAATACAATACCACACACCCAGAATAATTTCACAACAATAAAGCATTAGTATTTCCTTTCCAGTTTAGTGATATCTAAAACCTCCATTAACAAAATTCTAGAAGGCCTGTTAGAAACGAAACCAAGATTTTCTCTGATCCTTTTGAAGAGCAGTTATGATCATACTAGTGAAAGGGTGATGTGAAGGAGGGATGCCTAAAAGTGAGCTCGACAACTAATAGGATGAAAAAAATACAGACACACATTAAAAAGAAACCTGGAGAATCATTGGGAAAAATATGTCGTGAAGAATTGTAAGACTAAAGTTTTAATGCTTATGAAAAACAAAGACTAAAGGAAAAGAAATGGAAAATGACCATGAGATCAGCAAAGTTTAATGAAGCTTGTGAGTGGAGGGATTGTCTTCCTGCCATGGTGAACTTGAGAATCTTGTAGAAATTATTTCCCAGCAGCTCTGTAAGCTTTTGAGTTTGTCTCAGCAAAATTGAAGCCATTGGCAATGTTATTTCCATGGTATGCTTCCAAATTTCACGTTTAAATCAGAAAACATGTCTCAAGCCAAATTTGAAGGCTCACAACTAATAACTGGAAATGCAATTCAGTGGATGGAAGACCGACAGCATTGCAACTGTCCAGAACACTGCTAGAAAGAAATGTCGCTCTTCTCTGAAACATCCTTCTCATCTCTATCTAAAAAGGATCTCTCTTAAGACTTTTCTTTCCTTTTTTTAATTGGAAATTACAGTTACTTATAATTATATATATATCTTCCCTTTTGAACTAGAAGTCTTTTAGGGTAATATAATTTAGAAGAGTCAAAAACTTAAGCATTGGAGGCAGAGACATCTGGTTCCAAGTCCTGGCTGGACCACCTGCCAACTGCATGACCTCATGTAAATGATTTGACCTCCCCCAAGTATCAGTTCTCTCATCTACAAAAAGTGGTGATCATTTAATAAATAATAATAGCTAAAATTATGAATGCTTATGTGCCAGGTAGATATTAAGTGTTCTAAGTGTTTTGCATGCAATACTTTAGTCAACTCTCACAGGAACCCTTTGAGATGGATACTATTATTTTCCTCATTTTATAAATGAGGCAAACTGAGGAATAAGAATGTTAAGTAACTTGCTCAAGGTCACACAGCCAATAAGTGGTTGAGATGATATTTAAACCCAGCCCATTTGATGCCAGAATGAGATGATACTTGTAAAGGGCTCAGCGCAGCAGTTATATGTCTAGGGTGACCTTTTCACACCAGAGTCCTCATGCCACCTTCTCATCTGTGCCATTCGGCAGTTATCAACCCTAAATGTCCCTATGCTCCAATAGTGCAATGTTTGTTGCTGAGGAACCAGGGAGAGAAAATAAAAGAATAATATGCGAAATATCTCACTTCTTCTGAAGTTAATCACCACCCAACTGAAGCCTCAAGGAAGAACCATTTCCCTGGAACATTTCCAAATCTTCCATCTTCAAAGGAAAAAAATCAATCTCAGCCCTGAGCCAACTTTGAACACCTATAGAGAGCCTTGAAAATGCAAGTTAAACACAACCATAAAAGCATCTTTGTATAAAATGCAGATGATGCTGCTAAAGAAAAGCAAATGGTAAATCAAAGTGAGTTTCCAAGCCTAAACCAATTTGGCACCAATTCTAAGCAGAGCAGGTACTGGACATGGCTTCCCTGACCCTAACCAAGTCCCATTTTTATTCTGAATTCCTGTTTTGAACAGTGCAAAACAGCTAGCTTTCAGAGGCAGCACCCATATATGGAATATAATAAATCCCAACAGAGAGCTTTCTCTTTTTTCCCCTAAACACATAATAACAATTTTCACATCCCGTTTCATCTTAGACCTTTAGACTTTCTGAACCCAGTGACTTCTGACATGGAGATACAATTTTCTGAAATCCCCCTAAAGCAATCATTTCATTTGTGATAAAATTACAGTATCACACTCCCGCCCTAAATTCCTTTCCTTTGTGCTATAAGCTCAAGAGGGGCCAGACATTCGAGAACAGAAAACTTCAATGTAAAATCAGTAATATTTTATTTTGCCCCTTCTTTAACGGCTGCAATTTGGTTCTTGCTTCATCTTTAACCCCAGCTTCATGCACACTGCAATTCTCTTTCGTATCCTGTCCACACACATCAGGTCCAGCCCCCTCTTCCACCAAGACACCACACGCTGTTGCATGTTCTCAAGCTAGACAGTGAAAGACATTATCCAGTCACTTTGGAGACTTGTAGAGATTCCCTCCACCACGAGGACAGGGACAGGATTCAGCATCCTAGCTCTCAAGAGGCTCACAGGTGCAGATCTAAATTTTAAAGCTTTTAGAGAAGGGCGAGAAGAATATCAACATCTTTAAGAAGAGAAGAGAATTTCATTTACCCAAGATGCTGGTCTCATTATGACCTTAACTTGGATCCCAGTGATGTTTGGAAAGTCGAAGAAGCAAAGAAGAACAAAAACAAATGTTGCGGATATACATAGATATACATATTTAATAAAATTGTATCTTTAATAAAATTATATCTTTAATAAAATTATATTTTATATAAAAATACACATTTATATAACATATAATATGAACATAATAAAATATGTGTGATTATGTATATAATTACACAGGTATTATGTATGTAATTTTATTACATATATTTTTTTATACATATATATAAAATTGAGATATAACGAAGATTGTCACACTATAAAAACACTCTCTAACCCTCATTTGGGAGTGTAAAGTATTCCAAGCTGGATCACTCCATTACTCAACTCCCTTTTTCTTCTTTCTCCTAACTCCCCTCTCACGCATTCAATTACTCGAAAGAGACACCGGCCTGAGTGCATGTCCAAGAAAGTTAGTACAACTAGAAGCTGGGCCAGTTGGCCAATAATGCAACGTTCCTGGTACAGTAATGGTAATGCTTTGACGCCTTTTCAAACTGCTATTTTTAAATATTTAAAATTTTCACACTCTTAATTACCTTAAGTTTTGAAACGTATAAATATACTTTTGAAACTTAAAAAGTTTGTTTTGTTTTTTTTTGAGAAGGGAGACAGTGACAGTCCTAGCGTCACTGTGTGTGCTGGAAAGTTAAGCTCTGCCTCAAATGTGTTTTAATCTACTCTGTAAAACAGAAGCCTGGAAGGTGCCTTGACCCAGCCTCCTCAGCAGTTTGGAAAATATGAGTGTCATATTTGAGCCTGCTCCTCCTCAGGAGTCTCGGCCCCTTCCCAGAGGGATTAGCCATATTTTCATTCCTATTACTATTGTACTCTTCTGAGAAGTACTGATATATTCTATTTGCTCCCTCTCATTATATTTTCAGCAATATTTTGGTTCCCTTTTTGGAACTGATAGCCAACAGCTCAGGTAGCCTGCCCTCCAATGAGACTCTGAGACTCTGTAAGGATCGTTTTTGTTGGGGGTGAAGGTGAAGCTGGTTTTAAGAGTGTAGTAGG
>NW_006437736.1:6152071-6204678 GCF_000325575.1 Pteropus alecto | reverse complement strand
CTCCGGGTAAGAGTTTGCTGATATTCCTTTAGGGACGTGTTCATTCTCCACACTCAGTTCATGTGTCCAGTGAGGCATGTGTCCCAGAACTGGCACAGTAACTGGTTCACAGAAGGACATGTGACCCCGACCAGGCCAGAGAGAGTCAGGATGTTTGCATGAACCCTAAGGAAAAGGGAACTTTCTTTCTATGGGGTTTACGAAGCTGATAGAAGGGAAATCTGTAGCTCCATTGGCCATTTCTTGTCATCATATGAAAAGAAAATGAAGCCACAGAGAAAGAAATGGAGCCAAGAAAGAAAAAGATTCTTGAAGACATACCTGCTCTAGCCATGCCTGAAGCCAGGTATGCCCCTGAATTTCAGTTACCTAAGCAACTACCTTCCCCTCTTTGCTTGAGCCTCCTGAGTTGGGTTTTCTATACCTTGCACGACTGAAAAATCCTGGTTAATAAAAGCGAGCTCTACATCCAGGCTTCCCCTCAACAACAACAATAACACAGAAAACATTACCCTGAGATTAGAAGTGGGCTTTTTCTCTGAGGGCGGATCACAGTCCATCTCTGGATCTGGAGGACTCTAATTTGGGAAGAGAATTAAAATCTGTTTTAACTAAATTTATTAACAGAAAGAGTATTCAATTCTGTAACGAGCATTTACAGAGCACCAAACACATGCTAGACAAGTCAATGTGCCAGTCGCTGGGACACCAGCCCAAACACGAGGCTCACAGTCCAGTGGAAGGAAACAGAAAATAAACAAGTAAGTGCTATGACACGTGGCGACATGTTTTGGAGAAAAATAAAGCAGGATGAGGGGGATAGGGCGTGGGGGATGGATTGACAGAAGAGGCTTGTCATCTGAACAGGTGCTGGAAGCGGGTGTGAGAGCCACCAGTGAACAGCTCTCAGGGAAAGATGCTTCTGGCAGAGGGCAGGGCAAATGCAAAAGCTCGGAGGTAGAAATGCACAGAGCAAGGCCAAGGAACAGCCAAGAGGCTAGTGTGGAAGAACCTGTTACAGGTAAAGTCTGAGTGAAGAGGGAGGCCAGATGCTACAGAGCCCACTCAGAATGGTAAGTACAAATTACTTTGCCTGTGAGTGAGGCGGGAGCCATTAAAGGGTTTTGAAAAGAGGAGAGATATGATCTGACATCACTTAAAGGTTCACACTCATTGCTGTATAGAAAATAGGTAGGAACTGGGGAGGAGCAAGGACAGAAACTGAGATATATCATCCTTAGGCAATTTGACAAAAGCTTTTAGATGGAAATACAATAAAACTTCTAAGTCTAAATAGTCTATTACACGTCTACTATATGCTCTATAGGAAAGAATCGAGTATTGAAAAACAATTCCCAAATATACTTGGAGAGAGAGTTTCAAAACGTAGCACATAAATAATTATCTTAGTCTCTCATAGTTCTAAACCCATGTCTCTCAATCAGGGGCCATTCTGTACCACCACCTCCACCCGCTCCAACCCGGGGAGGCATTTGGCAATATCTGGAGACCTTTTTGGTTGTCAGGACTGGCAGGGGGAAGAAGGGGAGAGAGTGCTACCTGCATCTTGTGGATAGAGGCCAGGGAGGGTGCTAAACATCTATAATGCACAAGACAGCCCCCCACAAAAGAACTATCCAGTGCCAAATATCAATAGTGCCAAAGCTGAAAAACTCTAGAGGATGTAAAGATTCATTGTTCTTAGTTTTTGTTAGTGACTCTTAAACTTGCAATAAATATGAAATTGGAGATGTACAAGCTGAGTTTGATTATTTTCCTCTTCGGTTAATCATTTGAAAGGCAAAGACTATAGCTGCTGTTTTGCATTTAAGGAAAAGTTATTGGGGAAAAAATATAAATAGTGGCTTTAGCTTTCAAATAGATCATTAGGGGAGAAAATGATATAAGAACATGCCTAAGTTTGCAACAGGAAGATTTTTTTTTTTTTTTTAATATGAAAATGTCATTCCAGGGAAACAAAAGTACCTGGCAGAGATTTTGCTTTGGGGAGGAAAATGCCTTTCAAAACCCAACTAGTTGTATAATTAAGTGATAATGAATGCAGAGCTGTACTTTGTATTCCATTCCAGCACATTGGAGTTGAATTTGAGCTTGAAAAGCTAAATCCCTCAGTGCTTTGGCCCCTCATCAGTGAAGTGCAAATCAAGGCCTTTAACTGCTATAGAAGGGGTGGTTCCAAAAAAAAGTGTGAACTACAAATATTATGTTTTCAAACTGCCTGCTTTCTAATGATATGCTAAGTTGTATATGCAAAACGTATTTAATAAAAAGAAACGTTTCATTGGAACAAGAAAGCGAACTATCATATGTGATGTTTTCTGCACAATGGAGTGATAATCTATTTTTTTTTAAAGAAGGGCCATTCATTTTCATTTTACGTGTAAAATAAAAATGCTTTCTAGATTTTTATAACTCACCGGTGATTTAATTTAAAGAAAGACAAAATAATATTTTATATTTGTGCTCTAGCTAGCATCATCTGTAAGAAAGATGTGTGAGAGTGTATATGTGTGTTGGATTGAGCTTTTCTTCGTTAGAGATAATATAGTACAATTAGTCCTCGTAAACTTGTTTTACTGAAAGTTGCAGAAACTTTAAAAAAAAATACTGCCACAAAACCTTAACAGAAGACCTGCAAATGTAAGAAATTCATAACTTGACGAGCTACTTAGTATTTGACCATCATAATTAAAGGACATAAAATAACCAATCTGTGGATGGGCAATCATTCGAAAAAAGCCACTATCATTCGATATCTTTCTCTCGATGTTTAAAAACAAACAGAAAGAAGAGAGGAAATTAGTTTTTGTTTCCATACAAATTGATGTTTTCTCAAAGAAAGACTAAAAGAAAAATTCCACATACAAAGAATTTCGGAGGTAAGCCTGATGGGGAGCAAAATAGATGATCTAATACACATTCAAGTTTAAGTAGCATTTTCATAATAGGTAGGCTTAAAAGTCTGCAGAAAAGGAGGGCTCTACAGTAGGAGGGTGAACAAATGACAAATGCAGTCAGAAAGCATACTTCTCAGTTTGACACCAACTGGTATCTACCAGATTTAATAGAGAACATGAGTTCTCGCTTAGGCCTTGACCACAGGCACGTGGCATGGTGCAACAAAATCTTGAAGAACCAACCAGCCATAGGTCTGTTAAGGGGACCTCCAATCAGGACAGCAGTCAGACAAGGCTTCTCGGACCAGGCTGTCCAATCAGTCTATTCCCTGCACAGTGAGGACATGATAATAAAAGGAAGAAGAAGTTTGGGCAAACCAGGTTAGTGACACGATAAGACAGACTCAATATGTAATTCTCTTTTGTAACTAAACACTCATCCAAGTCTGTGTGCTTGAGAACTTTCTGGGTGAAACAGGCAAGTAGCTTCTTCTGCTGGCTCTTGTCAAAACCAGTGTAATTAATCCACTCCACTGACTTGCATATCCACATTCCCCCACCTTCCTTGCAAGTCAACATTCTGGCACCAGTAGGACTTATGGATTGGGAAGCTTGCAGCCTGAAGCCTGGATGGCTCACACAAGAGATTTTGGTGGAAGTAGTCAAGGCCGTAGTACCAAGACCAGGGTGGAAAGGAGGCCTTTGGGATGTCTTTGCCAATGCCAAACATGAAATGTAGTCAGCTCTCTTGAAGTTCAATGGTGACATGATCCACCTGATGGATGACCCACAAATTAAAGAGACTCAGGTGAGTGGATGAAGAGTTAGATGACCTAAAACTTCTTTTTCTGATATTTTGTGATTAAAAGATACCCACAAGACAGCCCAGTGGCACAAAGGGGGCTGGCTTTTGGGAAATGTATTACCTTGAGCTGTGCTTTAAATTATTAATTTTTAATGGGAATATCTTTTCTCTTAAACTAGATTACGTGATTTTTATGTTTCTCTCATCTCAAGCATTTAGCTTTTAAAGACAGCCTTTATCAAGTCCCTGCTGAGAGGAAAGAATAGAATCATAGAGGATATTTTTAAGATTTCAAAGAAAATTCATTGAAAATAATTTTAAATAGTTTCTGGAAAGAGAATGTAAATTATTGGCATATTTGTGGATTACACCTCCATATTTTCTTTTGTCTTTTTCATCATCATATACTAGAAAGCAAAATAATTTTTTTTTTGAAAAGCAATATTTAAAAGAGAGTAGAAATATTTTAATGCCGTTGAAGGCCCAGTAGAAATTAAAACACTTCTGTCAGTATATAAGGGTTAAAGAAACTGCGAATCGTGAAGAAGATACACAGATGTTACTTTGAACTTCAAGCCAGGAGTCCCCAAACCCCAGGCCATGGCCTGTTAGGAACTAGGTCACACAGCAGGAGGTGAGTGGAGGGTAGCTAGCCAAGTTTTATCTGTATTTGCAGCCGCTCCCCAGATCCACCTCAGATCATCAGGCATTAGAGTCTCATAGGAGCACCAGTCCCTAGTGCCAAAACGGTTGGAGACCGCTGCTCTAAGCCATAAATTGGCTCACAAGCCTGCCACTGGCTAACAGTGTATCAGTCAGAGTTCTTAGTGGCAAACAACAGTCTACCTGAGCTGATTTAAACAGAATAGGGACTTATTAAGTTTTATAAGATAGTTTGTAGAATCTTAGAAAGGCATAAGAGCCAGACCTGAAGCCTTATGGCTGGGAATTCTAGCCATTCCATAGGATTCTCTAGTGAAACATCACTGCCACCTCTGCTCAGCCTTCTCTGCTTGGGACCAGACACTAGAAACTTCCACTGCTGCCCCCCACATGAAGTGGACATCATCGCCCCAACACACCCAGGGACTGACTCTTCCCCGTGGGGGGCCAACCCGTCCTGCTGTTTTCTGAATCAAGTCTCATATGGGTGGGCACAATTGGCAAAATCTGTCCCACACCGGCATCCCAGGGCATCACAAGAGAGTCCAGGGATATGAGGATTTTGCTTTCCACCTTGAAAAGGACTTATACGGTGAGAAACCGTCAAAATGTTCACAGAATGTTCAAAGATGGAGGGTAACTGCAAATGACAAAAGTCCAATGTGAACCTCAATCTCCCTTTTTCATTCATATTTCTTTTCCCTAAACTCTCCAATCTAGGCAGCCTGATCTCTTTATTCTCCCCTATAATCCTACATTCCAGCTTTACAATACAAGGCTTAGTTTAGTAGTTTACTCCAGATCACACAACTACTAAGAAGTAAAAATCTGAATTTAAACCCAAGACTGTCTTGAGATCCAGAGTCTGCATCTCAGTCACGTGTTGAGAGTAGATTTACAGTCTACGCTTCACCATGTCCCCAAACAACCAAGTCCTCTGTACTAGGTATTCAGTATCATGTACTAAAATAGTAATCTAATTCATTTCAACCATTTTATTTTTAATGCCTGGAATGGAACTTTAGTTCGTCCACTTAGAAATTATGTACTATTGGCTAATTACTTAACTTTCTGAGTCTGTTTCTTCAACCACAAAGTGAAAATGATGAGTTTCTCATAGAGTTAACGTGATGACATTTTTAGAAATAGGCTACAAGCTTGGACTGGAATAGACACAATAAATATCAGGTTCACAGTTAAAGGACCACAGGAACAAGCTTTATGCTTTAATGGAGTAAGCAACTCCCCAGATATGTGATTTCCAAGTTCCCAAGAAGCTCTTCCACACCTCAAGCAATGTCCCCCACTACACATACACACACACACACACACACACACACACACACACACACACACACACACACATCTGCTCACTGATGACAGAAGTCAGGGAGATTCCAGAACCTAGACCAGAGAAATGAGGCTGCCAAGATCATGAATAGCCCATGCCGAGATGGAAGTGATGTTTATAAGGTCCTATTCTGAAAGCAGTTGTACAGGAAGAGGAGGGAGAAAGGTATAGGATGCCAGACAGTCTGGTGGTGGCAGGAGACGGGCATCACAGAAGGCTAACTGGAAGCAAAAAGGGATCAGGTGGCTGCTGAAGTGGGCCAGACATTCCTCAAATGACAAGCGACAAGCTCCATTTGACCAATGTGGAGAGCGAGCTGTGAATGTAAATGACCTGCAAGATCCAGGGCAGGGATCATAGAGGTCTGAAAAACTGTGATATGACATGCCTGTGTCACCTTATAACGGGAACAAACTGCCCACAACTTCTGGGCACAGGCTGTCCCCTGTGGAGGATTGGGGGAAGCAGAGGAGAAGTCACTCTCTTTGGAACTCAGGAACAGAAAATTGAGTTCATCACCTCTGGCCTATGAAAGGTCCCTTTTATGTGTACCCCCAGTCTTCCTACATATCACCTTACAATAAACACCCCTCCAAAATCACCCTGTATTAATTATGATCAAAAGCAAAACAAACCAAACAAATAAATAAATAACTGAAATAGTGGCCTGAGTCAGATATCCTTGAGAGAAAAAACAGAAATGTGACTGCCCTTCATCCCTGTCACTACCTGGCGGAGTCCTGTACTTCCTTCAAGTCTGAGCTTCATTATTTATTACCTTCCCTATGAAGACTTCTTCCAGGACTACAGAAGAAATCAGTCACTCCCTTCCCAGTTGTGAGAAGCTTTTATGTTTCCATCTGCTACAGTGCTCACCTGTCTCTCCTACTAGGCAGTAAAGTCTTCTTTTATTTGTCATGTCATACTTCTCTACGTGCTATATAGGTTGTAGGTTATGGCATGCACAGTGCTCCAGTAAAACGTCTAGCTCCAGCAGCAAAACATAAAGCATGGTACAGAATGGTGCTCAGCAGATGTTGATGGAGTGACCAACCTTGACCTTGATTCTATCTCCCCCTTGGTTGTGCTTTGTCTCACTGGTTGGGTACCTCTTGTGTTCCATTTCCCATTTTCTTGGCTCACCTTCTTGACCCAACCCTTCCTGTGGCACCAGTGGTGCCTTGGAGTTACCTGGCAATCTTGTACCTCAGCCATACCCTCATCTCTCATGTTTCTCCATCAAGCCCCATCTAGCCATCTTGAAATGTATGCAAACCTAGAAGGAAAAAGGAGTTAACACCCCATGAGACAACTCCTGGTCACCAGAAGATGGGAACTAGTAAAAAAAAAATGCCCTGTTCGTTTCTATCTCCAGGGAGAAATTTGAGGTGCATTCTATATAACGTTTAAAAGGTCCCCAATGGGGTTGTGTTCCAGTGGCCCTCAGCAGTAACCAGCTAAAAATATACCCTTCAACTGGCTTTCAAGCCTTCCCAGTTTCACTCCGTCCAGCCACCCTACCACCTACACCTTGCAATTATTTCCCAGAATAAATAGGCCCTCATCTCAGGCTCTGGCAAGGCACAAGTTCACAATGGTTTTGACCGTGAAGCACACAGGAGAACAAAACATCCACAAAGACTGCTCTTCTATCCTCAAGAGGTCACCTTGGAAATAAGTCCCATTGTTACGAGGATCATGAAAGGAGACAGTGTCTAGCAGGCTCCTGTGGCTTGATAAGCACGAACCTATCCAGCCCCAGAGATGAAAATAATCCCAACTATGAAAGATGTTAGCCTGACCATCTCCTACATCTAACTAAAGAAGGTCCACCTGTAGTTAGAGTTCAGTTCTTTCAGATGGTGGCTCCTAGTTGCCTGAGGTCTGTGAAGCTGTTATAAGACCTGTTAATAATTGATATGAGCACTGTGCCTTGTCCATAGAGAGAATAAATGTTTCATGATTTTTATCTGACTACCTGTGTATATTGACATGATTGTAATTAATCAAATAGAAATTCATTCAAAAATCTTACTAATTTCAGCCAGCAGGTATTTTCTTTGTCAATAATACATATCCTAACATGAGGGGTATCTGCAAATTACTTTAACATTATAAAGGGATGCCCATATTCCAAAAACTTGACAACTCCCTGTTTTAAGTGATAGTAACATAAAATAATAATTGCTTAATAACAGCTGCTATGCATTTAATACCTACCTATATTATCTCAAACCTCTCAACAACCCTGCAAGAATTTATTTAGTCTCATTTTAAAGGTAAGAAAACATTCAAAAGTATAAAGGACTTGCCTAAGAACACGGAGATAAGCGACAGAACTAAGATTAAAATCCAAGCCTATGAGACCTTATTGTCATCATCACCCATTCATCCATATTCATTCACTCGCTCATTGAATAGGCATGTCTGGGGACACAGCATGTGCTATATATTTTGGGTAAACATAGTTGTTACCTAACCCCCGCTCCTCAAAACATTTTTCCTCTGCCAATTTAATTCAATTATTCTGTCTTTCTGTTCAGGTTGAAAGCGGAACAGAATCTGACCTCTTTTAGCTTATTTTTACAGCCCGTAAGACCCATCCTGCCTATTCTTTTTCAAGGATTTCTTGCTCTTTTATCACTTGTTTGTTCTCTGGCCTTTAGCTCACCTATGAAGTAAGATGAAAGAAAATACATGTACAGTGATTTGAATCTCTCTGGCTACCCCAATTTCTTCCTTTTGCCTGGGAGAAAGCTTGGGTCTATAGAGAAGATTCAAAAAATTGGAAAGAACAGGGCCCAATCATGCTTCTTTGCAGCATGGTGTGGGGAAACGAGAGAATTGTGTGGTCGTGTTTTCCAAGTGTGCCCTTTTTGTTCCAAAACCAGAAAGATATGTTTTCCTTGCCACTCCTCCCCCCGCCCCCACACACACACTCTAACACACCTTTCTCATTCACACCAAGTGACAGCTAACCCTGGGCAAGTCTTCCCTTTAAAATGCCACCAGTGAGTAAACACAGGCAGTCATCAACCCTGCCACTCATGAGAGTGACTGTCAGCCCAGTGACACAGTAAGACTAGACCAAATCATTTTTGATTTATTGGGAAAGTATAATTTGCTAAGTACATTTATCTGTCACTAGATGTTCCTGGCAGGTAGTGTCATGATGAATGGCTGCTCCAGGGCAGAAAGAACAGAAGTACTCTTCCCAGATCCACCAACGGATAGGATGTGGGTGAACGCAGTGCCAAGACAATCACAGGACATCTCCAGGAAATATTTTCAAGGATACCAATGATGCCACAGTGACAAGAGAAACTCAGCATTGAAATCCCTACACCCAGTTTTGACCAGAGTTGCCTTCTCCTGAGTCCAAAGGATGCTAATCACAAAATACACCTGGTCCAGGTGCAAAATTAACTATTAGATCTATCAGATGGAGTTCTCGAGTCTTACAGAAGCAATGTGGCAAATGCTCTTTGACCCAGCAATTCAACTCCTCTGAGAACTCATCTTCATGCATGCAAATATTTGGTACCAACGCTGTTTGTCAGTGTGATGATGATGACAACAACTGGTGATGAGGAGAATGACAGATCAAGCTTGCACTGGCCTATGGACTTTGTGTATGTGAATCCAGTTTATCTTCATAGCAACCCCATCAGGTAAGTGCCATTGCTGTTACCACTTTACGAATGAGGAAACAAACATCAAGGAGTTAAATACTTTCTCAGTGTTACACGGCCAGTAAAAGGGGTTGTGGCCCTGGCAGTCCGACATCAGAGGCTGCTCTCTCAACTAACTCTTCTAGCTGCAAGAAACCGGCCCCCCCTGGTGTATTTCATCTTTCAACTGTGCAAAATTTTCAATTGTATATCTTTTAGTCTTCAACAAAGAGAACCCATAATAATATTCTTATAACAATATTACCAAGCCACCTTTGAGAAGAAATAGTACAATCTTCAGGGAGAATAAAAGATAATTTGCTTTTTTTTTCAGCATACTGAAACTACTCTGACGTCCTGGCTTGCAAGAGCCACCTTCTTGTATCATTACATGGCAGAGAGAGAGACCATCTCTCTCATGTCTCTCCTTGTAATGGCACTAATCCCCTTCATGAGGTCTCTATCCTCATGACCTAATTACCTTCCACAAGCTCCAACTCCAAATACTACCACATTGGGGGGACACAACATTCAGTCCATAGCACCAAAACTCAGAGAAGCTAAGAAAATGTGTTCAAATTCACACAGCCAATGAGTGAGTAAAGCCAAAATTCAAATTTTTTGGACTCAATGTTCTTGCTACCATTTAATGCTTCCAAAGGATTATGAGAGTTTTATCTTTTTTTAAAAGCACTAATGCAAACTAAATTTTATATTCTGTGCCATGATCTTATGAAAAGCAATAAATGCCTCTCTTCCAAGTATCTGAGAGCTTCCATGAAGGGCGCAACCTAAAAATAGAAATGATTCCAATCCCTTACATGCATCTCATCTCAAATAATCCCAATGAAAAGTAACACAAGATTCAAACCTTTGTGTTCACTATTTCACTCTTCTCTCTACCACTATTAATAGCTACAAATATTAAGTTCTAGTGGGTCCCCTACGATTTTTTTTTTTTTTGATAAACAAGGGTATAATTCAAAGGTAGATTTCTTCAGTATGTAATACCTAAAACATTAGATTTTTGTTGATCTTTTCACAAAAATGCTGTCATGGCTCAGTGTTGGAGCCCCTCACTGCTAACTACTTTCACGGTTCATAAACTATTTCTCCTGTGCCTCACTTCCTTCTTCATTCTCAGGATATTGGTTGCCAGGTAAACGCCCCATTCTGAACCTTACCACCTTATAAACAGACTGTGCTGAGTTAGTACAATAACCCACAGGTCTGGGCTGGAAGCAGGAGATAGTCAGGGATGGGGGCTTTTGAGAATTTGAGCTCTACAGACTGTTGGATTTGTTTGGAGTATACCAGAAGGTGTGAGTTCTGCGCTTCAGAACCCTGGCAGCTGTAATAAATGCATTTCCACTGATCATTCCAACCTGCAATTTGCAGAAATCTGATTCCTTTTACAGTGTGTGACTATTTCAATGGTGCAGGAATCCTTCACTTGAGCAATGAACCCCATCGCTTTTAAACTTCTTTTTTCTCCTCTGAAAAGCTAGTTCCAAAATTTCCCTTATGGTCACCCTTCTTCCTCGTACTTCATTAGGTAGCATTACCCCTCTGACACTCAAAATGTTCCCCAGAAACCCATAAGATGGGTCTTAGGAATGTATTAAAATAGCCTTGTCTTCGTTTTGCTCCAATCATTATGCTCAGGGCACAAGTTATTAAAATGTGCGTTCCTGGCTTGACTTTAGTGTTTAAAAGTACAAAGCGGTCTTCTCTTTATACTCACTAGCAAACATGCAGAAAATAATAAAGCCTGAGATGAGGAAATTTCGACTCAATCCTTTTTCACAGATGCCTCAGAAAAAAAAAAAAAGGCGAACTATACCAGAATATAAAAGTTATCAGAAAGTGTTTGGAAAATTTTCCTGGAGGCGGAGGCCATTCTCTTCTGGAATCTGAACTGTCACCAGCACATGGAGCTTGACTGACTTATGAAGAGTGTGATGTGGGAGCGTTTGGTATTCTGCAAAGGCAGTGGCGTGTGTTGGGGGGCCAAGGCGTGCTGGCGACTCTGGGGTCTGCCAGGCTTTCACTCTCTTCAGATTGCGCCTGCCTCCCAGCAGGAGCTGACCCAGGCTTGGAAAAGGTTAACTAGCACAAACAGCCATCAGTTGTGATGAGTGGGAAAGCCCCATGTGTTGCCCCAGCTTCTCTTTATGAGGCGTGAGGGGTGGTTTTTCTCTGTTGTTCAGACGGTTGGCACAAGGTAAGTACCCAGCATGCTTCTGCTTTAGGAACTGGAAGGGCCTGTCTCCAGGCAAGTGTTCAGGAGGCCCCAAAAGGAAGCCATCGGAAACCCTCCTACTTCTAAACTGGGAGAGGTGAGGGGTGAAGGGGGTAGGGAGAGGAGTTGGGGTGGGGTGGGGGTAGGAGCAGAATAGCTCTTCAGTGTGCGCTGAATAAATGCGTTCACCTCGACCTAATCGGTTCAAATGCTCTATTTTCAGATCCCATCTGCTTATCTCAAGGAAAGTTTGGGGAACAGCTCCTGTCCTATTGTGAGCCCATCATTTTGCAAATCTATTCCCGTCAGAGCGCTCATTATAACAGATGTCAGCGGAGGAATCTGAGCTGTCGGGGAACCGCCAACCATGAAAAGGAGGGGCAGAGGCAACAAGCCATGCAAACAAAACCATCACCCCCACCACAAACGTAAACAGGCATGTTTGTCACAATATTTTCCCACATTGCCTAACAATTCCAGGGGACTTAGTTAGAAAAGAAAAGTGGGGAAGAAAATCACTGTCACAATAAAGAGGCAGAATCATTCAAGTTCATCTCCTCGGAGTTGAAAGATTTGTAACCTGTTCCTAAAATCGTCTCTCTACAACCAAAATTAATATATGCTTATTCCCTACAAGAGAGTTTTTTTATTAATATTACAAATGGTGCACCGGCTAACTTTTAGTCTGGACAGCAATGTAGAGTTTAAATTCTTTCTTTTTTTTTTTTTTTTTTAATGAGCCCTGACTGGTTTTGATCAATGTGGGACCTAAAGTTTTGCACGTTATAGGAAGGAGAGCCCATTTCTTGCCAGCCCTACCTTGTTATCAGAACGTTGGCATAACCCACGACAGCGTCTGCAACCACAGGACGCGGTCAAGGGATGCTTACCTTGACAGCAGTTTGTCTAAGCTGGGTTTTCTGTGGTCAAAGGAAAGCAAAGCATTGAGTTTTAGAACTAGAGATAGTGGGGACACTGGATTTTTCCCCCTAGCTCATGATTTTAGTGGTTTGAGTGGCAGGTTCTTCTCACTATATTTTAGGTAAGAAAATATTATCCTGGGAACTATTAAAAATGAGCATTCATCAAAACATATTAATTCCTGGAACCTGAGAGACTTTCCTGAGTTCTCACCCAATAGCAAAGCCTGTCAATCATCTTGTCTGAAAGCTAAAACCCTCACCATGTCTGCAAATGGGAGCTTCTCTTAGTCACATATTTCTTTATTGAAAAGAAAACAGATCTTTAAAAAAGCATGGGGGTTCTTTAAAAGTTTTATTTTAACCTCAATTTTAAAAGCTACATTATGAGGCATTGTCGGGTTAAAGTTTTGACATACGTGGGTTGTGATGTTTGGTCAGTTTGTTTTTATACTTTTAAGACCAAATGATTAAAGGCAGATTCCAGTGTTATGGCCTATCTGTGAAGCATTACCCGCATGTCCTATAAACACACTTTAAACAAGAGTCGGATGGGTACTAGAATTATCAGGGGGGTCACTTAGTAAGTTATGTAAATGTCTAATCACTATGTTGTACACCTGAAGCTAATAGAATATTGTATGTCAAGTGTAATTGAAAAAAATTTTTAAATATATAAATAAAAAATAAATTTTAAAAAAAAGAATCCTTTTCTGGCATATCATGGTCTATGCTTCACAGAAACACACTTAACTTTCCTGACAATAAGGCAGCCAGGAAAGTGTTAGTATTCCCATTTTACAGCTGAGGAAACTGAGGCCCTCCAAGAACGAAGGTTTAAAGCTGCATCTTCCAACCTTAACGTACCATGCTTTTCCTCTACGCCCTATGTATGAAAAGCCCCAACAATTTTCACCCGTCGGCATCGTGGGATTTCGTGCGGCCACAAAAAAAAGACAGGTAAGAGAAGAATATTTATTAAGATGAGAAAATGTTTGCAATATATGAAATAGAAATTTAAAAAGCCAGGTACCAAAAATGTGTATAGGTAGTACGATGCCAATTTGTTTTATAAATGGATTTGTCCATGTGCCTAGATTAGAAATATGTACAAAACTGCTAACTGTGGTTGTCCCTCCGTGGTGAGAGTTTTACTTTTTCTTCTATGCTTACTTTGTATTTAAAACATTTTCTATAATAAACTTGTAAAATAGTGTTTTGTCCATCAGAAAGAAATAAAATATATGATTGGCAGTACTTATCACAAATAATGTTCTAAGTGGAAGAAAATGTAATAAGAAAGGAAAACAGCTCTGTTTTATTTTAATTCTCTACAAGCTCCTGACACAGTGACATGGAGTCTTCTTGACTTTCAGATCTCCAACCTCCACGGCAAAATCAAACATTGTCATCTGCCATTTGAATGATATGCTTATTAAATTATCATTAGTATGTGTGACCTACTAACTATGTGCCAGAATGCAGAAAAATGAGGACAACCACTGTAACCATTACTGTGGTATCTTGGCTTGCCAGCCTCCTCTAACAATGGGGTGAGACACAGCACTGAGTCTTCAAAGAGGTCACATCAAACCACTCTTGCCCCACAGGCAAGGTGAAGCACAGATCACACGGACAACGGGGAATTGTGTGTCTGCTGGCATGACTGGAACCGATGCCAATCAAACAAAAGCTCAGCCTTCAGTTCAGTCCTTGACAGGATGTGATTTCTTTCAGACTGACTCGGTCAACACAGTGAGCTCCTGGATATTTTCTGGCTACATTTCATAACATAATGATGTAAATGAATATTTAGCCTCGGATATTAACTTTGAGCAACAACGCTGGTTATGTTCTCTAACTCGGTAATTATTGTACTTATTGCATGCTATGGTGATTTGTCATTGCTGAAAACAGCAAATTCATTTGGGGGCACTTGAATTTTCTTAAATTGTCCCTTTGGATTTCCAGTCAAGAATTCACTCTGGCAGTATAAAGTTTAATATTTATAATACCCCAGAAGAATTTTTGACTAATCTGATATTCACTAGCTCAATGTCTTCAGCAGCTGCTCTCGTCTTTATTGTGTTGTTTTCCACTGTGCTTTTGGTCCTCAATGGATCCTAGTGAAGGAACCTCCTCTCTCTGGTCCCCATTTTCCATGAAAAAATCCCCTGGATGGCCTCAGGCTCTGTATAAATAGTAAAACTGTGGTGCCAGGGGTGGCTTAAGGAACCAAAGTACACCAATGTACTTTGGTTCCTTAGTGTACACCAAAGTACACTTAAGTACCTTAACCAATGTACTTAAGGTATATAATATTCTAGAAGCTACTTTTTGAAAACCACATTTGTGAGATGATGTTTATTACACGTTTGAGGTTGAAAATATGAAATCGACACTTTGTAGGGCCCAAAGGTTCAAAGATCAGCAATTTGATTTTGTTCAAGCATACAATACTTTGTCAAGCTATGAATTTTCAAATCATAGGATCAGACAAATGCATAATATAGGTTGATATTCTACCACCCTCCTTTTCAACAAACGATAACACTCCAACACCGACAATTTATGGGCATAGATGCGTTGCGTAGAGTCACTGCCTAGATCTGAATATTAGCCCAGCACTTGTTAACAGTGTGCTCATAGAAAGTCTTCAGTTCTCTAAGCCTCAGTTCCCTTATCAGCAGAAGGGGGTTAATATAGTCCTATTTCATAGGGTCACTGTGCAAATTAAATGAAGTATATAAGTGCTTAGCCCCACGCCTGGGCATACAGTGAGTACTCAATAAATTTAACTCTTTAATTCAATCAACAAAAATGTATTAAAAAACTATTTTCTCCCAAAATACCCTCATGGAAGTTATATTCCAGAGAACGTCATTGTTTTATTGAAATTCTTTGAGGGCTATTTAAAGGTTCTACTTATACCAGAAATATCTGCCAGTCACCAGCCGAGAGATAGAGATAGGATTCAAATAAATGTCACATAAATTATTCTGAGTCTCCATACATCCAGCTTACATGCTCTGGAAGAGAGGAAAAGGAGAAAGAGAATGTTGAGATATCTAATAATTGCCATCATCTTCCTAGCCCTGCAATTATGCTCCCAAATACTTGCCCAAGCACAACCCAGAGAATCCACAACCCATTAGGAGAACCCCAGCACTGCTTCCCAGATGCTGCTCTAATTTTGGATAAGAAGAGCTGGACATGCAACATTGATCCCTGTCAAAACAAAACTGAGGGTATTCATTCATTCTTTCATTCATTCATTCATTCCACAAACATTTACTATGCACTGGGTACTGTCCTAGAGATATAGCACTAGAAAAAGTCTGTCCCCTGCCCTCAAGAAATTTACAGTAGTTAGAGAAAATGTCAAATGAACAAGGAATTACAATAACCTGTAATAAGTGCTATGAGATCATTAATTCTCCATGAGTCTCTCAGATCTCTGCATGTCTTATGAGCAGAAACCATAACTGCTATTTTTGCATGGACTATCTTTTCAAGAATGATTGCAGAGCAAATAGCCTTAGATGATTGAAATAAGGCAAGTTTTTCTACTGTCCAGTATAATAAAGATAATGTTTCTCCCTGAAGTAAACTTCAGGTAGGTTTGCTACAACTCATTATAAAAGATTCACGTTCTCTACGCCCAGGGTTTCTGTCCTGTAGTATAACCCACCCATGAGCAAGTGTCACCTGGCCTTCTGGAAATTGGGCTTAGGGAAGCAGTGCAAGAAAGTGACACTAGTCTGGCAATTGCTATTTCTGTGTGCAATTAGCCTTCCTTTGTCTCTGACCCAAAAGTTTTGCACCTCTGCCAGAATTTAGGAGACTGTGGCAGGCTAACATCTTAGAGTAATCTTCCCAGAGATAGGGATTGAGAAGCCAAATCCTGAAGGCTTGTTAAAGTTCACTTAGCATAGAGGAAGGAAAGTTACATCAGATAGAAAAAATGGCACATATATTCTGTTTTCCTGAAAGCTAGAAATGGCTTTCCTAACCTTTCCCACCCTCACACCCAGCCCTTGCAATAGTTTTGTGAGCCTCCAGTTCCCTGTAATATATCCCTCACTGCTTGAAATACCTAGAATGGTTTCTGTTTTCCTGGCCCAAACCTTACATATACAAAGAGATGGGAGAAGCAAGAGAGAACAAGACAATTTATGGAATTAGGACATGGAGGTAATGGAGATGAAGATGGGATTCAAAGTGAAGGAATGAGCCTTAAAGAGGTAGAGGAATCAATCCTTCCTTACCTACCTTGGAAGAGAAGAAAGCAAGGATGAGCATGAATAAGTCAAAATGAAATAGAAGGGCAGGACATCACAAAGTTTTTTTTTCCTCTCAGAAGCAATAATAATAGTTGCTAACATTTACTGAGTCCCTAATACATGTCAAACAATAATCTAAGGACTTTAAATATATTAGGTTACTTAATGATCATCAAGATGTGATAAGTACAATTATTATTAGCTCCATATTATAAAGAAGAGAACCGAGGTACACAGAGATTGAGTAGAGAGCCAGAATTTTCACCTGGGCAGCTCATCTCCAAATGATATAGATGTAGATCGATAGAGATAGAGATAAATAGAGGTAATGATAGAGATAGAGATAGACAGAGATAGAGATAGAGGTAGATATACATACTCAGCTGTACATAATTAGATTAATACTATCCTTGCTTCTTGTTTATCTTTGATTTTAATAAGGAAAAATGGCCTATCTACCAACCAACCAATACATGGCCTAGAATACTGACAAGTTACTTTACCTGTGTGCTTCCCCAGTTCTGTTCCCATGCCTCTCCCTATCTGAAATGATCGTTATACTGAATCTTGTCTTCATCATACCTTTACTTCTTTAAATATAGACTTATGAGATATTTGTATACATATATAGAAAAGTTAATTTTTCTTAATTTTAATAAAAGGCAACATGCTAAACATAATCTTCTAAGACTTATTGTTTCACGTTATACTTTATTAAACATAAAATCAAATATTATTTTCACTTTCTAATTTTTTCGTATTAATACTATTAATACTTTTGTCTACTTGATCTGTCAATTTCTGAGAAAGGTGTATTAAAATCTCCATAGTATGATGTTAAATTTGTCAGGTTTTTCTTATAGTCAATTTTGGTTTTATGCATTTTGAGGGTATATTGCCAGACAAATACATAGTTAAAATTTTTACATCTTTCTCATAAATTGAACAGTTTCTCATTATGTAGTAACTTTCATTATTTCTCATAATGTTCTTTGCCTTACAGACTAAAGTTTATAGTATTACTATACCAACTTTAAGATTAACATTTGCTTGCTATATTATTTTCTATACTTTTAATTTTTCTATATGCTAATGTTTAAATGTGTCTCTTTTAAGTAGCATATGGCTGTATTTTTTAAAACCCAGTCTGACAATCTGTGTCTATTAACTGGAATATTTACCATTTAATTTTTTGAAGTGACAAACATATTTGGGTTTAATTTCATCAACTTATTTTGTACTTTTTATTTGTCTCACTTTTTGTGTTTAATTTTTCTCCTCTCTTGCCTTCTTTTGGACTGATTTTTTTTCTCCTTCCACTGTGTCTTCTACTTAGAACCTATAATCGCATTTCTATTATTCTAGATTCCCATATAAATTATAGCATGTATACTTAAGTTATTAAAGTCTAAAATTAATCATATATTTATCCTCTTCCCATGCAATACAAAGGCCTTAAAACACTAATTGAATCTGCCACTTGCCAGTTCGCATGCTATTATTGTTCTGTGTATTTAATTCCATCTTGTCTTACAACCATAAATGTTTTGTACAACTGATGCTCGTTTTAGACTTATACATATATTTACAACATTTTCACTAATCATTTCTTCTTGCACTAAGAACATTCAATGTGGGAACACTTTCATTTTCCTCAAGTACATACTTTTATAATTCTCAGTAGTAAGCATCTGTTGGCAGCAAACTTTCTCAACTTGTACTCTTCTTTAAAATGTCTTTATGTTACCTTAACTATTAGATTTTTTACCAGATAGTTCTAGGTTCAGTTATTTTCTCTGTACAGTCACGAAATTCTGCTTTCTTCTGGATTTCATTGTTACTGTTCAGAAGTCAATTCTACTCAGTCATCATTCTTTTTTAGATAGTCTATTTTTCTCAGGCTGCTTTTTAGATATTATCTAACTTTGCCCATGAAGTTTCCAAGTATGTATTTTTTTTTTATTTGTTTGATTGCAATGGATTAGATTGTTAAATATGAGGACTGGTGCTTTTCATTGGTCCTGAAAAGTACTTAGCCATTATCTCTTCAAGTGTTCCCTCTTCTTCCTATAGCTATTTTCATCTGAAACTCCAAGTATTAGACCATCTCTCTCTTTCCTTGTGTCTCCTAACCTTACTTAAATATTTTTCATCTCTTTGTTTCTTCGTGCTTTGTTCTAGATATTTTCTTCAGATCTACTTTCAATTCAGCACTTCTCTTTTTTACTATGTCTAATCTACTATTAAAATCCATCCATTGACCGTTTTTCTCTCTTTATCTGGTGCCAAGTTGTAAGTCAGATCATTTATCTTGCTGTTCCCTCCTCAGGGGGATTGGCAGCTTTATTTTTCGTTTACCTTCACGTATTCAACCTGTGTTGGCTTGTGGAATCCCAGCTGTAGTTGGGGACTGCCTTGTGTTTCTCACTTTGAGTGAAATCTAGTCTTTTTCCTTTCTCCCACTTATAAGAGGCCATTACAGTCAAAACTCATCTTCATTGAGGTTTCAGCAAGTGTCCTCAGAATGAAAGTGTCTTTAAGGAATCTGTTTACCTCCTTGGATTCCTTCCCTCCTAACAGCTCATTAATGCATTTTAGGTTTTAAAAAATTTTTATTCTGCATTTGAGGATTTCACTGGGAGGGTAAGTCAGAGTATCTTATCTACCATTCTTCTGAAAATAGAAAACTGGTTTGTTCTAAATTGGGAATAAAAAACAGACACCAAATCTAGCACACATTCCGGGTTTTTATGAGCATTCAAGCAGATGTTGTATAAAAATGATGTGTGAAAAGCAAATGGCAAATAAATGTATATAGTATAACACAATTTTTGTAAAAATAAACATTAAAAAACTTTAAATATATATTTGTATCTGTATATGAACATAAAGAAAATGTAAAGGGCTACATACAAAACTGTTTTGGTGACTTCAGAATGTCTGGGACAGAGTGTAAGAAAATAAGAAGGAAAGTCCTGTAAAAAGAGTGAAAATTACAAATTAATAAAATGTACAACAAAATATTCTTCCAAATATGTAAAAGGTTAATAAGTCTATCGACAGGGACTAAAAAATAACACGGACGAATGTCTCGATGGTTTTGGTGTTGTTACCTTGCCTAACTATAAATTGATTGACAGATGATCTTGCACATATCCTTTCAAGTGCTTAGGTAGCCTCGAATTACAATGAACCAGTTACAATCTCTTCTCTTTCCCAGACTCAGTCCTGAACCACTTCTTCTGCCTTATTCTATATTTACACTCCAAACCATCCATAGTACCCATCTTGGCCTGTTCATGACCTTGGAATTCTTTCTTTTATTTACAATTTTGCCTTGATCCTTAGACCCAAAGTTCACTATGGCTCAGATTCTCCATCTGGGTAGGGTGACTACTACAGGAATAGGGACAGTAATATGTGAGCACTTACTATGTGTCAGGCACTAAATGAGTACTTGCTGTGCATTATTTTATATCTTTACAACAACTCCGTGAGGAGAGGTTCGAAGCTAGAAGCATCCTAGGGAAATATGAATAGTGAAGGAGAGATCAGGGAAGTCATCTTGAAGAATGGGTACAAGTTAAACTTGTGAACGCATATCCAAGGGATTGAATCCAGGAAACTCAGCATGGAACGACTCAATACTAACCCTTTAACTGGAAAAAGAAACTATACAGATTTCTTTTAAAGACCAGAATATAACTATGCCGCTAAAGAGGAGCCAATATTTGGAGTCCCGTTGAGCTTGAGGCTCTGGTAAAATGGTCCTGTTGTTGCTCCTTCTGGAAGGACCCAGAACACATCTTGCCTAAGGAGATGATGGAATCAATTCTATCTTCTATTTTTCTTTTCCCCCTCTTTAATTCCCCTCTCCCACTTCCATTTCCTCTTAAGAACTAGATCTTCGAAAGCAGGGCATCTCCTCCCTCATTCTCCAAGTATGTATCCTGGGGCCTGGCGCACCTGAGGCCTGGCGCACCCAGGGTATGGTCCGTGGCTCCACCTGGGGCGCGGACCCAGGACTTTCTGCATGTAAACCAGACGTGCTAACCACTACAGTATGAAGCCACCTCTCAATTCTATTTTTTAATTAGCATAATTTTCTGGTTGGTCTTATGTTTTTAAATTTTTTGATGTTTAGAATGATGGGTTAACAAAATAAACACTTAAAAGAAAGAATATTTCCTGGGGATCTTAAGGGATATGGGAGAAAGGGAGAAAATAGAAGGTCGCCTGAAGGTGAGGTGGGACAAAATGGCGAGGTGTTTTGAAGGAGGTCAGTATAAGAGAAGTAAAGAATGTGGAAGTTTGAAGCTACTGTAACTTAATTTATGACTTAATTTTCTGTGCTGTTCAATGTGTAGCTACTAGTTACATATGGTTATTTAAACTTAAACTAAATAAAATTAAAGATTAAATTCCTCCATCTTACTAGCCATATTTCCAGTGCTCAATAGATGTTTGTGCCTAGCAGCTAGTGTATCAGACAGCTCAGATACATAACATCTCCATTACTGTAGAAAGGTCTATCGGACTGAACTGAGAACTATAGCTCAGAAAGGGGAGCCATCTCTAGTGCCCCACTACATATTTACAGATAAAATTTGCAATGCAGGTTGGGGCTGTCTAAAGTTAAATGTCTTACACTGAAATTCCATCCACTTCAGTAAACATTTATTAACCAACTTCTAGATGCAAGAGACTGAACCAACCACTGGGGTGGGGGATAGAAAAACAAATTAGAGTTGGTCACTGCCTTCGAGGAGTTTATAACCTAGAGAGGAAAAAAATATATCTGATATACCTCAGGGGATGAAAGAATTCATGAAACTTTTCCTTAAGCACAATTTCTTCCAAGGCTGGAACTGTAAAGGGTACCATCTTCCAACTTCTCCAATTTTAGAGTTAAAGAGGAGGTTTCTGGAACTCTGGGGACAATGGGAAAAGATTTGTGCATGTGACAACATAGGTCTCCATTAGGAAATCCAAGATTGAGATTCTTTTAAAGTTTTCTCTCCTGTCCCATTTTCAGAGTAAAATGGAGCACATTGGGGTGGCATCACATGGCTCAAAGTGCTTCGGTGTTGTGTGAAACTATATTTTCGCATTCCTCCAAAGAAAAAATGTAAATAGGCTTGTCTTGGCTATTTCCTCATTTGTAAAATGAGCAAGTTGAACTGCTAGATAATCCTTTGCAGTCTCAAAAAGATCATGTTCGAACAACATATTTATCTGAAAATATGAGAAAGAAGTAAGGTTTTACTAATCTGGGTTGACACCAGGCCCCCACCCGGGGGTTGTGTCAGAGTGTCTGTGGTCACATAAGGTGTATGAGGAATCCTGAGGGAGGAGCGAGAGCTCCACAACGTGGAGGGATCACAGCCCTTTGCCCTGAATGAATGATGACATACTGCAACTGAGGACCGTTAAGAGATGTAGATGTTATAATAATTAGATCATCAATTCTTCCAAAATGGACAAGCAGCAAAAAAAAAATGTTGCCAGAGAAAATGCAGACTGAAGGTAACGCAAAAATGCATCTAAAGGCAAACCATGTAAAACTGCCAATATCTGCTCGGTTTTTACTTAAGAAAAATAGCAATTTAATACGGTTCAAATTAATGCTTGCAAATTTCTCATGCCACCAATCAACCACATTATAAAGCAAAAACGATGACCATCTAATGAGACATGACAGAAGTGAGCCCAAAGAAGGTGAAATTGTCAGTAACATTTGCAGCATGGACATATATCCACTATCCTTAACTGCGAACCTTGCTGTAAGTACATATTCTATTTTAAGATATTAGCTAATGATAGAATGAACACATCAAATGACCTATTCACTTTATCTTTACATAGTATTTTAATTCTATCTGTTGGTGTATTTTGTAAGGTACATAATATGTGAGTACAGCAGTGCCGATCAGGGTACGCAATCAAAACCTTGCGCACAGGACTCCATCACCAACCACAGGCCGTCAGCGGTACTCCTGAGGTGCATGGCTTATGTTCTACTGCCACCTCGTGGCAAGCACACTGGGAACATGCCTTTGGGAACAGTAGGAAGGACCGGTTTGGACCAGTAAACTCCAAACTTTTAGGGATCCTAGAGCCCAAAACAGAATCTGAGTTTTCATGAGTGTCACTGCCACACCACCTGGAAAATTTGACGACTCGAACCAGTGTTACATCAAGGTCCTAGAACCTTAGCAGATTAGCTCATTCCTTTGGACGCCTCTCTGTATCTGTAAAATGTTGACAATTTTAAACACTCAGTGAATTTAAAAAATATATACCTCCAGTTCTAAAATGCCCAATGATTTTAATCGAGTCACTTTTCATTTTATTAGCTCACAAACCCTTTATTTACAGCTCCAGAGGAGTTGGTCCCTCCTTCTCTGTTTCTATCACGTTGTGTGAACTCGTTTTGAAATACATTTCTAGGCCCAAGATGGAGCTGCTTCTTAACAGGGGGCCACATCAGCAAACCCAAACTTAGATAACCTTCAGCTCCCTATAAAAGCTACGCTAGACCATAAATGCAGTACTGTACGTCCAGTCAGCCAATCCCCAAATGCTAAGCCAGCTCTGGGTTCTCTACTTACTTCCTTGTTCCTTATTCATTTTCTATTTTTCTCTACCTTGTTCTTTACTGTTTGTCTGTAAAAGCTTCCTGCCTTCTGCCCCATTTCACAATTCTCTGGACCTTCTAATATGGAGTCTGCTTGAGCCATGAAGCCTTAAATAAAGTTTGCTCATATTACCAAAACTGTCTTCTTTAATCATTTTACATGTGTCTGTCTCTTACAGTTCTCAGTAAGCTGGGGGGCAGGGGGGAGAGGTGCTGTTTGTGTTTGCTTGTTTCGTTTACTTATTTTGAAATAATTGTACACTCACAGGAAATTGGGAGGGAAATGTACAAGGTTCCGTGCACACTTCTCAACCTTCCCCGTGGTAGCATCTTATATCACCCTAGTGCATGAGCAAAACCAGGTAACTGACATTGAAGGAACCCACGGAGTTTACTGAGATTTCATCAGTATTACATCACTTATTTATGAGTGTAGGCTCTTTTTATGTATTCTGTCATTTTAGATTCTACGGTTCCTAGTGCCTGGCAAATAAATGACTTTCCTTATATGTTGGTGAAGGGAAGCAGAGAGGAAGAAAGAAAGGAAGAATAAAAAGAGGGAAGGGAAGAAAGGACTCCTGTCAATTATCAAAATAAACAATCAATAAATTTAAAATAGTACTTACATAGCAGTTAAGTGAATTTTCTGGAGATAATATGGTAGAACGATGTTAAAACCCAGATTTTCACTCAGAATTAGTCTTTTTTTTTTTCTTCAATTATCACCCAATAGCTAATTCAATATGCCGGTCTTCAAGACATCTATACACATGATAGTCACACAAATTACAGAATCTCTTGTGTTCATGTGGCTTATGAGGCTCTTAGAGGCATCTTTTTTTTTTCTTTTTCTTTTTTTAAACTATGTCTAAAATGTGCTGCTGACGGCCAGTTTTACTTCAAGCAGTAACTTCATTCTCTGAGCCTCAAGTTTTTTAATCCAAAAAATGGCAAATGTTCCTCGCGGAGATTATATTCTAGTAATTCTATGGTACCTTATTAGAACTTTCTCTTCAAAACGACTCTTTTGATTACATGTAAATATGATAAATATTTGCTTGATATAAAAATGCCAAAAAATGTATTGAAAAAGAAAATTCAAATCACCTATAATCTCATCCACTGATGATACAATATTACTATTTCAAAGCATTTCCTTTCCTTTTAGTTCTTTCTACATTTGTTCACCCTGTTTTATATATCCCTATATATACAAAGAAATAGCTACAGAAAGGGAATATTTACCTAACTTGGAATCAAAATGTACTTGAAGTTCTGGGGCTATAGGATCCCCAGAAGTTTTGGGTTGTGTGTCTTTCTCTATTAAAATTATCTTGATGGTGTCTATGGCCATGCCACCCTGAACCAGCCCAATTCCGTCTGATCTCGGAAGCTAAGCAGGATCAGGCCTGGTTAGTACTTGGTTGGGAGACACCTAGGAAGACCAGGTGCCATAGGCATAAAAAATGAAAAATAAGAGATTGTAAATTGACAAGCTCCTTGCAATCTACAAAGTCAACCAAGGGTTGCCTCACCTAAAAAAAAAAAAAAAATTATCCTGATGGTATTGCCATAGATCACAAAATTCTGATATATTGTTAATATATTTACTCATTTCCATATTATTGGACATTTACTGCCCCCTCTTTTTCTATTATGAATAAACCTGATATGAACATGTTTGTGTGATTATTGGGTCAAAGTTTATTCATTTCTTTAAGACTCTTGATACAAGCCTATACTGGTGAATTATTCCAAAAAGATAGTTACAGTTTACATTTCGGCTAAGTGTAAGTGCATACATTCATTACACTTCTGCTAGAATAATTATTATTCTTAAGACTTTGCCTAAAATTTTATTGTTGAAAAATTATCTTTGTTTTTATTCATATTTCTTTCATAGCTAATAAAGTTAAACTTCTATGTGTTTACCAAATAACCTCATATTTATCAAATAACATAGTATTATATTTAAACACTATTCTTTGCCTATTTTTATTAGGGTATTAATGTTTTTGTATTAATGTCATATTTATTTATTAATTTTGGATATGAACCCTTGTTATATTTGCAGTTCAATTTTTGTCCTTAGTAATATTTGACAACTATCTACAGTTTTCTTAATATTTTTTATTTTTTATTCTTAGATCCATAGTATAGAAACATTTAAATATTTCTATATTTTTTCACTTATTATTTTATTTTTTATGTTCAAATTTGATCACATAAGAACTTATTATGGTATGAAGTGAGCTGCTATAGCTTCATTTTTCCTAAATAGCTTCTTTTCTCAAGAATTTAGAAATCAATTTCTTGATTGTTTCTACCATTTTTGGATTGGAACTATACCATTGGTTTTCTTGGGCCTCCAGTTTGCTGTTGGCAGATCATGGGACTTACAGCCTCCATAATCATAAGCCAATCCCTCATAATAAATCTATTTCTATATACCTATAGAGATCCTATTAGTTCTGTGTCTCTGGAGAACTCTGAATGAAGGAAAAAAAATAATTGCCGTAGAATGTGATTGATGTCACAAAAGAGGTAAGTACTTGTTACCAAAAAAAAAAAAAAAAAAGGTGAAAAGAAGTCTCTGTGGGGATCCAATGAGATCTGGGAAGGCTTCATGGAAGCATCGATGTTCAAGGTGGGAATACTGGGCATTCAGAACAAATACTGGGTCCACTTATACCCTCAAAAATGTTGCTGGTGAGCATGTGGGTCTAATCCAGGGTTCCTCAACCTCAGCACTACTGATATTTTGGGCTGGACAATTCTCTGTTGTAGGCACTGTCCTGTGTATCGGAGAATGTTTAACAGCGTCCTTGGCCTCCACCTGCTAGGTGCTAGTAGCACCTGTCCCCACACACAGTTATGACAACCAAAAGTGTCTCCAGACATTGCCAAATGTCCCCAAGGGGGCCCAAATCACCCCTAATTGTGAACCACTGGTCTAATTCCATCTCTTTCTGACAGCAAAAGTGGAAATTTGGATAATATAAGAAAGCAGATGACTCTCAGGCTTGAGTTAGGTAAGTTACACCTGGAAATGGTATAAGTAGCACTGTGGTCCTTAAAACAAGAAAAAGTTCTTGGAACCGACACTGTCTACAAGGAAGAATTGCAACCTAATTTTTAGTCTTCACCTGCAAATGAGGATATTTAAACCCTCATTGATTTCTTCTTCTTTTTTACAACAAATGTCCTTATTGCTGTGATCAATTTTTTCTCTTTTTGTTCTTTTCTGCTTGCTTATTTTTTGTTTTTTTTTAATTATAGTTGACATTCAATATTATTTTATATTACTTCAGATGTACAGCATAGTTATTAGACATTTATAAAATTTATGAAGTGATCCCCCCAATAACAGATAAAGACAAATACCATATGATTACACTTACATGTAGAATCTAAAGAACAATATAAACAAACAAACCCTCATTGATTTCTTACTGTCAGGAACATAAATACTCAAAAATAATACCTATTATTATTGCTTTGTTATTTCTGCCAAGCTATGAACTTTGAACACTGAAATCACTTAGCATCACTCAATATTGAAATCTCATAGACTGAAAATCAGGGCGTAATCATAATGAATATCAGGATAAGAACTCAGAAAAACAAGTACATTCGTCGAAGTCCGCCAGAGAAACAGAATAGAATATATAGAGACATAGAAAAAGAGATTTGTTATAAGGGATTGGCTCACACGCTTATGAAGGCTGAGAAGTCCCACAATCTGCAAGCTGGAGGCCCAGAAAAGCCAATGGTGTGATTCCCAGTCTAAATCGAAAGGCCCTAGAACCAGCAGCGCCAATGTCCAAAGGCAAGAAAAGATGGACGTCCCAACACAAGCAGGGACCAAACTTGCCCTTCCTCCACCTTTTTATTCTATTCAGGCCGTCATCATATTGGTGATGGCCACCCACCTTGGTGACAGTGATCTTTACTCAGTCTATGGGTTAGAGTGTTAATCTCTTCCAGAAACACCCTCATAGACACATCCAGAAATAAGGTTTTACCAGCCATCTGGGCATCCCTTCTTCTATTTGGAAAGTGCCCAGCTATATTTTGGAGCAACAGTTCTGAGAAACATCAGAGTAGCTGCAGCCTAACAGAATTAACCTGGTCATGGAGAGGTCATGCAAATCAAACCTGAAAATATGCATTAGCTACGTCTAGATGAGAACTTTTGGCCCATGTGAATGTCAGCGGGTTTACACTAACAAACCTCATAGGGTCTGCAGTGAGTTGGATGGTGACTCCCAAAAAGACGTCCATGTCCTAACTCCTAGAACCTGGGAATGTGACCTTAGTTGTACCAAGAGTTTTTACAGATATAATTAAATTAAAGCTCTCAAGATGAAATCATACTAGATAATCCAGAAGGGCCCTCAATCCAATGACAATATCCTAAGAGGCACACAGAGGAGAGACGAGAGAGAGAAGAGAAGAAGCCATGAAGATGGACAGAGACTGAAGTTACACAGCCACAGGCAGAGGAACGCCTGGAAGAAGCACGGAGGGCTTCTCCCCAGAGCCGTCAGGAGCGTGGCCTCACCGACACCTTGATTTCAGACTTCTGGCCACCAGAACAGTGAGAGGATAAATTTGTGTTGCTTGAAGTCTCCCAGTTTGTGGCAATCTGTCCTAGGAAACTAACACAGCATCCAAGAGCAAAAGAAACGATATTCGATTCCAAGAAACCATTTGAGTTTATCCAAACCAGCGCAAAGAAAAAGATAAAATGATAGGAAGAAACTTTGAGCATAGTGAAGGATGCAAAGTTTAGAAATCACAGAAAGTACGTCAAAATTTTTTTAACTTAAAAAAATTTAAGTTTTTTGACTCAAAAAAAAAAACCACCCTCAAAATAAAAATAAATTATATCTGTGCTTGGACATGCAATCATCTAATCCTTTGAAAGAAAGCCACAGCACATTTTGTTTACAGAGACGTCCAATAACTGCTCATGTTATTTCCACTGTGTGGAGAAAGTTGTGGGGACCCCGTCATGTGTGCCTTACCCCTACAGCGCAGTTCAGCCCAGCTGCCAGCTGCCAACATCTGCACCTCTTCGCCTGGAGGGTTCCTCCGGCCAGCAGAGCCTGCTCCACCTCAGAACATGGCAGGTGAAATGCTGGGAAATAAAGTCCGCACCGAGTAAAGGTATACACACCTGAGCACCCTAATCCTTGGCTAGGCTTGTCTGGCCATTGAGGCCCCAACAGGACAAAGCCCCAGATGCCCAGAGCACTAGCCTGTTCCACGATGGATATTTCCCTTCCTACTCTTCTAACAATGTCGCCTGGGACCACCTCCCAAATAAATCACTTCCCTTTGAGTTTCTGTCTGACTATCTGCTTCAAGAGAAATCGAAACTAACGCAGATTGCAAAAGCCCTGAGCGAAAAGCAATTCAGAACCAAAAAGTCTCACGCGAAGTCTTTGTCTTCTTTAAGAATTCATTCTGAACTGCCTGCCAGTTTCACATTAATATTAGAAAACGATCTAAAATGGTAAACGGGCACCTCTTGATGTCGACATCTGCCACATTTACTCCAAGGAGATGCACAGTGAGCTCCAGAGCTCCTTTCTTTCTCTCAACACCAAGCCTACCCTCCCTCAAGACGTTGAGTTCTAACTTCAAAACGTATCTTCTATCGGCCCCCTTCTCCCCATTCCCACTGCCTCCCCCATGGTCCATCCCATCACCATCTCCCGCTGGACTGGCCATCTCTTACCAAACTGTCACAATAGCCTCCTGAGTGGTCCATCCCCACTTGCACTCTCTACCCGTTCAATGTACTCTTCACATAGAAGCTAAAAACATTATTCTAGAACAAACCAGTTCACGTCACTCATTTCAGGAAAACCTCCGGTAGCTTCCCTCCACACACAGAATGAAATCCCCAACTCCCTCTCTTGGCCTCCAGACTTCTCCCGCTTCCATTTTAAGCCACTGGCCTCTTCACTCACACTGCTCCCAGAACCTCGATTTTCCTGTCTTTTCCTAGAATGGACCCAGCTTCTCCCGGCCTCCGGACTTCGTGTTTGCTCTTCCCTGTTCCGCACACACTCTGCCCAGACTCTGTGTGCATGATTCCTCCTCACCATTTAGATCTCCTTCTCCGAAGATCTTCTCCAATTATCTAAAATCATCCACCCACATAGCCCACTGTCATTCTCTAGTACTGCACCCTATTTACTCCCTTCATAGAACCTATAATAAGTGATCATTGTTTCATTTCTTTATTTACTCATTCAAAAATTTATGCACTCGACCCCTATTACGTGGCAGATCTAGTCCCCCCAGCAGGAGTAGGAGGTACAGTGAGCAAAAACAGATAGCCCCATCTTCACAAGGAAAGACAGAGACAACTGTTAGACAAATAATATGCGATTTTAAAGCTGACATTTATTGAGAAGTGGTATGTACAAAGTATCACGAGAGCTCAAACTAGAAAAATTTGTCTCAGTTATGGAAGGCATCCGCAAGGAAGAAAAATGAGCTGAGGATCTGTACAGCAAAGGGTTCACTCGACAGACCTGCTTTGTTCAAATCCTGCACATTCCCAGGAAAGGGCTCTCTTCATGATTTGCCCTGGAAGATGAGCTCTGAGCCCTTGGAATGTTCTGTCTAATAAGAGTGGATTTGTCTGCTGCAGGCCTTGGGCCACGAGGTACCAGTTTGATCATATGGTTTATGCTAACGATGAGATTTATGGTGAACACCCAAGTTTTTGCTCTGGGAGGTTGGAGTCTGAGTAGCTGAGGTTAGTCACGCAGGCACTGCAGACCTGCGTACCAATCCTAATTAAATACCCCGAACACTCACTTGGGTAAACTTCCACGGTTGGCACCACCTCACTCGAGTTGTCACACATTGTTGCCGGGAGGACGAAATGCATTCGTATGACTCTGCTGGGAGAAAACACCTGGAAACTTGTGCCTAGTTTCTCCTGGCCTCTGACCACGAGTCTTTTCCCTTTTCTGATTTTAATCTGTTTCCTTTCATTCTAATAAACCGCAGCCATGAGGATAACAGTTTTTCTGAGTCCTGTGAATTGTTCTAGCAAATCACCCAGACCGAGGGTTTCTTGGGGCCCCAGACACAGGGCCAAAAGAGCATTCAAAGCAGAGGCCCAAAAGCCCTGTGACAGCCCTGAGCATAACATGACAGCCTTAACCAAAGCAGTCAGGAGTGTGATTGATACTGGCATTTGAATTCTCTCTTCACCGATCAATGGCAGCTCCATAAGGGTGAACATCAGCCATTCTTATTCACCGTGGCATCACTAGCACTTATCATGATACTCGACACATCATAGATGCTCAAAGAATATTTGTTAAATAAATAAATAACAAATGAACAAATAAATGGATGGATTAATGAATGAATCTGGGTTTTACATTACATGCTTATAACAAAGATAATTATTTTTGATAATCATTACCCATGATCACATCTCAATACTTCAGCTTGCTTAGTCAAATGTAATTACTTAGACAGCACGATGGCAGTAAAACTGTTTTGTGGCACTGTAAGTACTTAATTTTAATATTTGCCTTTTCAACTTAACAGGTGCCTCACTCCATCAAAACTCAATTGCTGATGCCAGAGTGTCTGTTCCATGTAGAGATGCTGTATTTTCTTCCCTTTCTCACTCCAGCAGTTGGATTAACTGAAATCTTATACCTCAGAACTGCTGCTAAAGTCACTTAATGCTCTGGCAGTTGGAATCTAGACATGGCTCCCATTTACTGGGCATGCTTTGTATAGCTGGCATTGTGTTAGCATATCCTGTGCTTTATTTCCTTCAGTCTTCACAACAACATGTCACCAAAGGAACTATCATTATCCTCACTGGACCAGTGAAAAGGGACATTCAGAGAAGTCAGGTAAATTCCCAGTTCACAGGGTGAGAACACAGGTTTTACTGACTCTTGAGAACAGATGGCGTCCACCAGAATCAGCTTACCACCTCCACTAGCGTGACTCAACCCTTCCTTCCACACTCGGCACCAACATGACTTCACTATTTCAGAAATTTCTTGTCCAAGAAGATGAAGATCCAAATACCTGCACAGTTTGTGCCAGGAACTTTCTGAAAATCCATTTATCCAAACAACAGACTATTTAACTAGCCCACCTCAGGGCAAATAGGCCATCGCTCGGGACTCCCAGCTGGGGTCATCAAATCACTACTTGCTCTTCAAGGCTCACTTTCCAAACCTCACCCCATTGTGTGCATCAGTCGTACCCCATTAAATCTCAAAGTGAGTTCAGTCTCATTCTGCTTTGAAAGACCCACATTGTCCAGACTCCTGAAACACTATAAATATCCTGCCTTTGACATGCTGCTTCCTCCTCTGTGATGTTACTAAAACTGTGTAACAATGTACTGGTCTCTCTTACTGCAATAAGCATTGCATTTGGATTTGTTTTATCAACAGGTTATTCTGACAGTCTCTTCTAAGAATCGGCAGTCAATCCCCGGCTTCTCATTTATCAAGTGGATGCTCCCAATGCGTATCCATATTCCCCTTTGAACAAATAAAACTTCACAGGTATCTGTGTTCAACAAGCAATGAATCACCAATAAGTGCATCTCTGGAGCCTCTGCCTCAAGGTCAATCTGGTTCTGGTTCAGCCCAGGAGTATAAATTCTGGACTAATCCCAGATCTTCTCTAGTTCCCTTATCAGTTACCATAATATACTACAGCGATTGAAGAGTCCATCCTAAAAAAGATCTAGAATTGTTTTGGGGGGTCCCAGTTGCACTAAGAACATTCCTGATATTTAAAGGCTGGGACAGAAGTGAAATTCCCTGAGCCCACGTATCAGGAAGTTTTTACTGCATAACAAATATAATCACAAAACCTCACTGTCATACAACAGTAGGCATCTACTGCTCACACTTCTGAGTTCAGCTGAGGTTTGGCCTGGGGTTCTACCATCTTGTTTCAGCTCACGCACCTATCTGGGAGTCTGCTGCCAGTCAGCCGATCTAGACCTGCTTTAGCGGAGGCTACTGGGGAGACTCGGCTCTGTTCCACTTGTCTCTCATCCTCCAGTAGACTAGTTCTGGCACGTTCTCATGGCTCAGGCAGTAGATCAGGAGATCAAGTCCCAGTGCTCAAGGCAATTTAGGCCTCTGCTTGTAGCACATCTGTTAATATCTCATTGGTCAAAGCAAGTCACACGCCAGAGCTCAGAGTTAAGCATGGTGGGGGGAGGGGGAGCCACAAAGTTACATGGAAAATGACAAGGATGGAAGGAAAGATAAAGGACAGGGACCAGACAATGGACTCTTCTCCAGACATCCACCTCATAACACATGCTTCTGTATAGCTCCCCATAAAAAGTCCATCCCATGAGGTTCAATCTCTGGGTTTTGATTTTATAAACAATTTGCTTAATAAATCAATACGAGAAAAGAGACCCTCTTGCATTTTTCAAGATTGCTTACTCCTGTCAGATAGGTGCCACATTCTATTACAGTTTTTTGTCCCTGTCATATCTGTCTGTCATCTCTGCAAGAACCACAGATATGGAAACACAAAATGGGGCATTGCAGAGGGACGCGGCATTCGCGTTGGTGCATTCGATGTCCTTTTCCCCTTCTAAGTCATTTCCTTGGATGGCACCTCTCTCTGACTTCCCTTTGATCAATGTTGTGTGTTAGGAAAAGTATGGGTTTTGCGTCAAACAGCCCTTGGTTGGCTTCTCAGCTGATTCACTTAAAAGCCATGCTGCCTAGGGACGAGTTACTTCACATCTTCGAACCTCAACGTCCTTATCTGGCACGATAGAAGTTTGGAGGAGTGTTGTGAATGTTAAATGAGACGACACGCAGTAAGTGCCCAACATGCACCACAAAAATGTGACCCTCTCTCTCCATTTCCTCTGCTCTCCACAAGGAGGAGCTGGGAACGTTTTGAAAATAAGAGGGATGGATCTGTAAGAAAGGTTTCATTTGCAAGAAATAGAGAACATGACTCAAAGCAGTTTAAGCAAAAAAATTAATTATGGGCTTTATCAACTGAAAATCCAGGGGTAGATCTTATTAAAGACCTTATTAAGACCTAGAATGATCAAGGCCAATTCTCTCTTCTTAATTCTGTTTCTGCCACAGTGGCTTTCCTCAGGCATGGGTTTCCTTCAAAATGACCTCTGGGACTCACTCCATAGTCATCTCTCACAGCTCCAAGTCTATTGGAAATCCCATGACCCAAACTCATAGACTCAGAACAGGAAAGACCTGGTTCTCCAGCGGAAGAGTTACCAAATAAAATACAAGATACCCAGGTCAACTTAAGTTTCAGATAAGCAACAAATAAATCTTTAGTATAAGTATGCCCCTTGCAATCTTTAGGACATATTCATACTTAAAAAGCTATTTGTTGTTCACCTGAAATTTAAATTTGACTGTGTGTCTTGTATTTTTATTTGCTAAATCTGGCTATCCTACCCAGAGGGAAATGATAATACTCTTAATAAAAGGAAGAAGAATACACACTGGGAAAGAAAGAGAGAGAGAAAGAGAGAGAAGAAGGAAGGAAGGAAGGAAGGAAGGAAGGAAGGAAGGAAGGAAGGGAAGGAAGGAAGGAAGGAAGGAAGGAAGGAAGGAAGGAAGGAAGGAAGGAAGGAAAGAGAGAAAGAAAGAAAAAGAGAAAGAAAAAAAGAAAGAGAAACAAACAGAGAGAGGGAAGGAGGAAGGGAGGAAGGGAAGAAAGGAAAAGAAAAAGAAAGGCGAGAAACAGGTCCATCACAAAAGGAAACTGGTTTTAGTTCTGTCTTACACTCCCACTTTGACCATTTTACTTAAGGCCATTTTGGATCCACAGACCTTGCTAAATATAGGAAGATGTGCTTTCTTTTCTCTCTCATTCTGACTTCTCTGTAGCAAGCCTTAAAACAATAAAGAATTTTTCTAAAATCATTTACCTGGAGCCAGAACATTTCAGAACCAGAAAGAAAATTGAAAGTCACCTCTGTCAGCCCCATTACAAAGGTGCACGGATTCCGCTGAAAAGACCAATCCAAGGTTACATAGTGCTTTGGGATGGACCTGAGTCTAAAGTTCAGATTTCCTAAAACCTAATTGTAATTTCCACTATTTCTCTAATAATCTTTGTCATAGCCCGGGGGGGAGGGATGTCATTTGGGGCTGACTTTGTAGCACTTTAAATTGCGTTGACAGAGAAATCCTTCTCATTCCACATAACACTAAATGCATGCTCCACCGGAGAGGGGCAAGGCGTCCACAAAACGATCTGCTTACGTGGAGACGGGGGATTTCCTCAAAACATGTGCGTGACCCTCTACAACCCTCGTTTGCGAAATCCGAGCTCTCAAGTTCATACTCAACACCCGCACAGCCCACTTCGTTCAGCGTGCCTCCCTGGGCAGGCAGGCCTGCCCTTCTCCTGTTTAAATAGAGCTGCCTTTTGTTGACAGCAATTGCGCCAGCTGAGCAACTCTTTTGAGCCACACAACAAAAAGACACGAAAAGAGGCAGCTTTCAAGATTAATCTATGGGTAAGACCACCCCTTCCCAGGCAAACGGGGTGGCCGTCAGCTGTCGACTGCAGGGCCACATTCCAGGGTGGAGCAGCAGCCTGTGCCCTCTGCCCAGCGCCACCCGGCTCAGCCTGATAAAGGCTTGGCTTCGTCCCACAGACGACATTCCTCCGCAGAGCAGCTGCACTTAGGTTTTAACGCGTCCCATTGTCCTGTTGATTTAATGAGGTCTCTTGGGCACTGTGTTTGTAAATGGCAGTCATCAAAATGCCAACGCAGCAGAGGTACAACCATCTTGTGTTCTGCCATCTGAGAAGCTTGCACCATTAAAGGAAATTCTTTTTTTTATTATTATTCAAAAATAAAACGCAACCTTAGTGAAACACACATTACCGTCTGGATGTATTAATTTATTAATTTCCTCTAGCCCAAGCAAGTCATTAGGGCAGAGCTCTTAAAAGCATAAGATTTGGAGGCACCAACAAGTCCCAAGTCCATACTTGCTACCTGGAAAAAGTTACTGAACCACTTGGAGCTCCAACTTTCTCAGCTATAAAATGGATATAAAAACCATACCTTCCTCAAAGGGCTACTGGGAGGCTGAGTGAGGTAACGCATGGATGACACTCAGCCTGACATCTGGTATCTTGCAAGAGCTCAACAAATTAAGTATTATCTATCTTACCAAAATATTTGTGATACTGGAAAACGATAGCCAAAAATAACTGTTTGTGTGTGTATCTCACTATAAGCTAAACCTCTTCCTCTTTACCATGTTTTAATCCTTTTTTCTACCAAGTCAGTGGAAATGAGTTACTATTTGGAAAGTGATTACAAGCAGTGATTGATTGGTACATAAGTGCTATAATATTGTCAGCTATTATTATCGTTATTGATCACATTGTTGTTATCATTATTGTTGTTGAAGAAACAAACTACAAATTGAATTCTTTGGAACCAGAACTCGATTGGCTTGACCCACTGATTAACTAATGGGTTTCTCTGCTCTGCAATTTTTGAAAAGGAAGATAAACTATTATAAGGGATGGAGATGGACTCTGGTTAGAATTAAGCTAGAGTGAGGATCAACAAACCCAGACCCACAGGGCAAATTCAGCCTCTTGCTTGCTTTTGTAAATAAAGCTTTATTGAAACACAACCCCACTCACTAGTTTACCTTGTTTATGGCTGCTTTTGCATTACAGTGGCACAGCTGAGTAGTTTGCCAAAGAGATCTCATGACCTACGTAAAGCCTAAAATGTTTACTCTCTAGCCCTTTACAGAAAAAGCTTGCTGATCCCTGAGCTAGAAAGAAGAGAACAGGCTTAGAACAGCATTTGGCATATAGTAGTTCATCAGTAAATATGTGCTGAAAAAAATGAATGAACTAAATAAATGGATAGGCAGGAAGTAGCTGATTTATCGTTGGTCCTGACCTATCAAGGTCTTCATGGAGTCAGGACCACTTCATATTGATGTGTCAGCTCTATTATTGTCCCAGGGAACAGTTTGAGCCATTGTCGGGAATGAATAGGGCATAAATATCACTTTGTAAATCAGACACAACAGTACTGGATTCCTGCCAGTCGGCTCCAAGTGTTCCATCCTCTGCCCTATTCAAGCAGGAGAGGGAGAGAGGAAATTGGTAATAACAGAAAATACACAGAACTTTACATTGAGATACTGCAGAGGATATAGAGCAAAGGGGGCAGGCTCTAAAACAGCACATTTGTCTTTAGTTGTAGCAAAGGAAAAGGATGCATCTGATTCCTAATCTTGCTAAACTCTACAGAGTGCAATAAGAAAAGTAAACCTGTACATTCAGAGAGATCAATGAGCACAGTCATTTTGAAAACAAAAATAAGATAAAAACTCGAGTGTAGATATGGCTAGGGTTTTGATCGGACTCTGTTATTTGAACACAATTGTCTGCGAAAACTTCTGTCAAAATTCCTATGTGAATGCTTGGTCTCCCTCCATCAGAATGTGAGCTTTGTGCAGGCCCAGGCTCCTCTCTGATCTTTACATCTACTCACAGAGCTCAGCATATTGCCCTGTGGGTCATTTTTTGGTTTAAGCCAGTCTGACTCGGGTTTTCTTTTACTCGCTACTGAGATTGTCTGTTATACCATTATTGCTGGCTATCAATGAACTCTGCTCTTCTCCCTCCCAAATCTGTTGATGACAAAGAGGCAGCAAATAAAGAAGAGTTCAGAATTTTCAGCCAAACTGCCTAGATTTGAATTACCTCTCAAGGCCCCATGAACGTTATTTGACATGAAATACATCATCTTTTTCTAGAAGATTCTGCCTCACTCCACCTCCCGATTGTCCACAAAACCCAGGGATCGTACAATCCAAAAGGAGGGTCCAAGTGGTTCCCGCACTCAGGCTGGGAGAAAATTGGAGCCTCGGGTACTGTCATTGCCCCTTACGGCCATGACTTCCCACTGCTACAGGCAGACGCTGCAGGCAGACGCTGCAGGTCCTCGCGGGAGGTGGCGCCCGCTGGCCCTCGTTCCTGCGCAGGCTGTCTGTCCTGGCTTCCCAGAGGGAAGTCTGTCCTCGTGCTGGAGGCCAGCAAGGGGGCCTGCTGCGCTCCCAGGGCTGCCACTTTTTGGGACTGGCTCTTTCAGTTCTCGTGCCCAGACGCCTTCCAGAACATCAGCCAACCCCAGGCTCAAGGAATCAGGTATTTGTTCGAGCATCTTCCCCTTCACGGCCAGAATCGCCTTCCGCCTGCCTTTCCCTCCACAACGTGACCATTTTTTCCAAGCAGTTGCATTAAGCTCCCCACCCTACCCGCGTTCCCTGAGAGGACGCTCCTTAGTGGCTCCCAGGGATGGTGCCGTTAGACCGGAAGTTGCTCTCAGTGATTCCAGAAGGCACTTCTCTCAGGACAGACAATGCAATAAACATATGATGTATTATTGAATATTATTGAAATCTATTATTTGATTTTTTTTAACCCATGCCACCCCAATAATTTTAATTTTAAAAAGGAGGGAGCAAACCTCACATTTAAAATCAGGGCAGTGCGGCCCGCGCGGGATAAAGCGGGTCCCTGGCGGGAAGGGACGTGAGAGAAGGAAAGGACCTTCAGGTACCTGCCCCTTCAACTTCTGCCTCCCCACACCGCCACCCCTACCCAGACTTTTGTGCGCTCTCATTTCGAGATTGCTTGCCCTGTGTCTGCTGATACAGCTTCTCTGGGCAGTTTTATTAAATCTACAGTTTTATATTTATTTTTGCTAAAATCCCATTGACTCTCTTTTTTGCACCGTTTTTGGGTAGTTTGTGGACTATCGGGTGGTGGCTCCTCTGACTTTAGAGCAGCCACAAAAGACCACAAAATGAACCATAACTGAAGGACACTAGATTTTTTTTAACTTTTGTTTTCCACTTAATCTGCCTCCCAAAGTATGTAGTAAGTGATTTTTTTTTCATTATAATTTTTCAACAACCGGTATGCACACAAAATTTAGGAAACCGTTAAAATTTATACTGTGTTATAATAAATGCTGGCAGTGGGTGGATTTTTGAGAGTAGGATTAATAAATCAGACCTTTGCTTTTTTAACTACCAGAGGATTTTTCCCCATTTTCCTGTCTCCATGTCCTCCTGCTCTGTCTTCTCCCCTCCCTCATTGTTTTACCCTTTTTACCCTCTTGATCTTTCAGTTTTTTGTTCCCTTGATTGTTGGCCATATTCAACTGAAATGTTTTTTAATCAATGTATTTATTTCATATAATGTAATGTTCCCTGTTCTTTAAGAAACAGCTTTAGTGGAACTTCGACGTCAAAGACACAAACGTACCAAATTATGAAAATGTAAGACCTAAAACTATAAAACTTTTTTTAAATCATAAGGGGAAAGTTTCAGGGCATGAATTGACAGTGATCTGTTGGATATAATACCGAAAGCAGAGGCAACAGAAGAAAACATAAGTTAAACTTCATCAAAATTTAAAAACGTGCACCAAAGGATGCTTTCAACAGAGTGGAAAGGCAATGGGAGAAAATATTTATAAATCATTTATCTGATAAGGAATTACTACCCAGAATACATTAAGAACTTTTGCAATACAACGACAACAAAACAAACCACCCAATTTAAAAATGGGCAAAGGACTTAAAGAGACATTTCTCTATACACAAATCTTCAACCAGCCCATGGAAAGATGCTCTACATCATTAAGCATTAAGGAAACGCAAATCAAAATCACAGCGAGATACCACTTTGCATCCATTAGGACGGTTACTATAAAAAAAAATACAAATGACAAGTGTTGGCAAGGATGTGAAGAAATTAGAAAGCTCGTGCACTGCTGGCTTGACTATAAAACGGTGCCACCACTGTGGGAAACAGTATAGTATCTCCTCAAAACATTTAACAGAATTACCAGGTGATTCAGTTGTTGGAGGAGATCATCGAGAGAACGTGACCAACATTTGAACTGAGAGCTGCATTCAAGCTGTCAGAGGCTCCTCACTGCCCCTCGCCCCTCCCCACCCCCGCACTGTTCCCACAGTGGGAGCTGTCTCAAGGGCATACATAGCCTTGAGACAGTCAAGTGTTGTTGAGATCATCTGGACAGAATATGTGACCAAACCCAGGTGAGGCTTCTATGTAAACTTGAAGGTTTTGACGGGCGCTTGCAGCTGTCCAAGACAAGACTCACAAAAAAGTTCCCATGCTTATTAAAACTGCCACCTACCCATCTGGAGTGGTCTGCCTCTCCTTGCCTCTGAGTACGGGACCATTTTCAGCTTTCACCCAGGAAGCTTCCAAGGTTGTGAACCAACACCAACAATTTCACTCGAGTATGTAAAAGGATTTCAATCTAAAACGGAGCCGGAGGGTATGCAAAGCTGAATCTCACGCATGCGCCCTCACAAGGAACACAACTGAGGCTCATTTCCCGTAAATGCCTGATTTGCAAAAGACCGAGACTTATTTCCTGACCAATAAACTTCCACCAAGAATCCCTCCCTGTCCTCAAACCAATGAATTTATTGCTTGGATCTGGCTGGACTTCACCCTCTTTTGCACTCCTTACATATAAATACAGCCATTCCCAAACCCTCAGTGGAGTCGCCTGTGGCTTGCTACAGCATGCATTTCCTGAATTGCAATTCCTCTCCGAGTCCGGAATAAAGTCAGTTTCTGGTCATTTGAGCTCACCTCAGTTTACTTCTTTATTTAGGTGAACAGGTACATACTCAGAAGAAATGAAAGCAGGGATTCAAACAGATATCTGTACACTCATGTTTGTAGTAGCATAATTCACAATAGCCAAAAGATAGAAGCGACCCAAATGTTCATTGAAGGATGAATGGGTAAATAAAATGTGGTATCTACATACAATGGAATATTATTCAGTCTTGAAAAAAAAGAAAAATCTGACACATGCTTGAACATGAATGAACCTTAAAGATGTTCCGTCTGCTAAGTGAAATAAATCAGACATAAAAGGATAAATACTGTGATTTCACTTATATGCAGTACCTACAATAGTCAAATTCATAGAGACAAAGGATGGTTTCCAGGGCCTGGGAGAGGGAGGAAATGAGTTAGTACTTAATGGGTATGGAGTTTCAGTTTGGGATGATAAAAAAGTTCTGATGATAAATAAAAGTGACGGCTACACAACAATGTGAACATACTTAATGCCACTGAAACGTGCACGTAAAAATCAGTAACATGGTAAATTTTGTGTTGTGTATATTTACCACAATAAGAAAATTAATTGCCTTTTAATTTATATGCCCTTGGATTGTGTTTTTCTTAGGCTAGCGGTCCTCAACTAAAGAGAGAGAAGCGAAAGGAAAATGAAAAAAGAAAAGGAATTTTCTGCTTCAGATCTCCAGAGACTCAGAGAAGCTAGGATGATAAAAAATCAAAACCAAAATGGAGTCAAGCTGAGGAACTCAAGGACCCTAATCAGGTACGTGGCTTGTCCACGATTATGCAGCTCGTTAATGGGAGAGCTAAAACTAAAACCCTGGAGAATATGCAATGGTTTAGCAATTTCACATCTTGGAGTAAGAAGTTGCAAAACATCTGTTCCAAATGGTTGTGGGGTCTTGTTTGAGAGTCCGTGACAGCACAATGCCTCCCTCCACCTTCAGCAAAGATATTCATTCAAGCAACGTGCCACAGGGCAAGGAGTCCTAGAGAGTAGCATAGGCCACCCACGCCATTGAATGCTCCACAGATTAAGGACCAGCCCTGGGGCTGGGTCTCCAGTAGGAAATGCGAGGAGTGGGAATGTTAAAGTGAGAGGTGAGTGGAGTTGGGGCGCAAGTCATTGGTTTGTGGGTATCACATTGTTACTTAGGATAGACAATGTGGGGTGTATTTGTGCGTGTATGTTAATTTTGACCTTTATCATGGAGCTCGGTTAAAATTTATCGACCTTCCATCTGGAATACAAACACTAGGAATAGTTGCTTAACATTTGAAAGCTTCCCAACAGAAGCCTACAGGCCAGAAGTAACCGCCACTTCAGTATCTATATGTGCCAGCAACACCAAGTAGTGAATTAATTAGCATGATATAGATAGGTATAGTTTTTTTCAATATTGAAATTAACATGGTCATCATCAATTTTTCCTTCTCTATTGGAACATACCCAAGAACGTTTAAAAATGCTGTTAATTTCTCTCATCTTTTAAAAATCTTTCCTTGGCTCCTTTCCAACCCCACCCTCCACAGTTATTGCTTTATGTCTTTGTTCCATTCCTACAGAACCCAATGAAAAAAAGATCTACTCCATCTCCAATTTCTCTCCTCCTATTATTCTTTCTTAAACCTACTCCATTCAGGCGTTCTTCCCTACTTCTCCACTGAAGTTGCTCTGTATTCAACTACTCACTGACATCTCCATTTGGATATGTACTAGCCATCTCAAACTTATCATATCCGAAAGTGAATTCGTAAATATCCCCCAACAAAATCCTGCTTTACTCACACCCTTCTGTCTCAGTGGATGGTAGCTTCATTCTTTGAATTAGGCCAAAAACATTGGAGCCATCCTTGACTCCCGTGGCAAGGATGAAAAGAAGTGGTCAGATTCGTGATAGGATTCTACCTACAAAGGTAGACTCGATAAGAATCGCGCGTGTTCGTGAGGAAAAGAGGAGAAACAAAAATGATTCTCGAGCAATTGGGTGGATAAATATTCACGATGATCAAGTAAATATCAAAGATTACTATGTAAATACCAAATGATTAATACCAAGTACCGATTAATCAATTAATTAACAATTAATCCTAATTAAGAATGAGGTCGTTACCATGAAAAAACATCCTAAACAGAAAGGTGCCCTGGGTATGCGGAATGCCCAATAAATGTCGATTGACTGAATGAATGAAAGAATGGGGGAAGGAAGGATGCTGACAGGGAAGTAGAGGGGGAAGCTTAAGAGAAATTTTGCCAACTTTACAATTTTGCTTAAAGTAGGACTTGCTGACTGGTCTCCACAAAAAGGAAACACAAAGTCACACACACACACACACACACACACACACACACACACACACACACACATTTGCTACGTGGAAAGATTTGCACTAACAAAGGAAAGGAAAGGGCCAGGAGGACAGGGACACGTATGTTTAGACACATCCCCTGCTTGGGAAAGCTGACTCCTGAGAGCCGGGATCTGATGAGTGTGCAGGAAACCCTTTTGCCTTGTCAGTTCCTAAGACCGAGTAGGTGCGTTTATTTACCCTGTCAAAGCACAACGCAGAGGAACCGGGAGGGGTGTTCGGGGCAAGTGAAGGCATGGACATTTCTGCATCTGTTCCGCCCTTTCTGCAGGATGGGAAGCATTTACAGAGAGGCAATGCCATGACCCCAGTGTAAGTGCTACTTGGAGAGAGAACTTTCCAACCAAAACCAGTAGTCTCCTGAGCCCTGGTATCTTATGCTCACAATAACAACCTTCTTAGGAAATTCGGTCCTTGAGAAATGAACTAAAAGGGTTCCTGTCTATGAAGATTAAAAGTTTAGACTTGTCTACAGCCATGCCACCCTGAACAAGCCCAATCCTGTCTGATCTCGGAAGCTAAGCAGGGTCGGGCCTGGTTAATATTGGATGGGAGACCACCTAGGAAGACCAGGTGCTGTAGGCGTAAAAAATAAAGAATAAGGATTGTAAACTGACAAGGTCTTTGCAATCTGTGAGGTCAACCAAGGGTTGCCTTCCCTAAAAAAATAAAAAATAATAATAATAAAAATTTTTAAAAAATAAAAGTTTAAACTATTTTCTAATCACGTATAGTGCTAAACAGGTCCACATTAGGATGCACCATATAGAGTTGCTAGTATTAGTCCATTCTTGACCTAAAAGAATGACAGTTTCATGTGATTCAATCTGATATCCGCCTTTGCAGACTGATGAAATAGTTTAGGTAAAATACCATGGCAATGAATCTTAGCTTAAATATATCCCCACTACCCTTTTCTCAAAACCTTAAAATGTTCTGTTATTTTTTGAGAACATCATTTTAAGGGATTAAAGCAATTTCAGATTGCTTGGGAAAGAAAATAATTTACCTATATTCCTCCAGGATACACCTAAAATTTAAGCCAACCACCAAAATGTTCAAAGCTTAAAAAAAATTGGAGGGGGTAAATCTCCCTAGAGTGAGAAATGTGAAAAGAAATATTTTACAATGCTGTAAATGTAGAAGAGCAGAGTGAATATCATGTCATCCAACCCCCTTATTTTATCAAAGAGCTCAAGGACTTGCTCAAGGTCAAGGTCAGCAGTTTGGGGCAGAACTGGAGCCAGACCCTTGTACATATTGAACCAACTCTCTTCTGAACCGATACTCATTATATACAGAAAGAGTCTAGGACTTTGTGGATGAAAATTACCTCATTTGTAAGAAACAGAAAAATATTTAACCCAAGTTACAAGAATTCGATTGCCCAGGTGTCAAAATAATAATCCAACAGAATAAGATGTGGAAAAACTCATCAAGAAACAAGATTTTAGAATGATCCGTTTAGAGGAAGGTGCTATAGCAGAGCTGAGTGACATAAAGAGCAGAAAGAACTGACTTTGTAAGGGGCTCAGAGAATATAAAGAAAAAACAACAGTATGTTTCGATAAATTTTTTTGAGGATGGTAGTATTTTACTTGAATTATCTAACCTGCTTATCTATATAGCTGAGAATTTTCACTTCAATGAGTTATTCTGTCAATCATTAGCACTCAGTGCTTACTATATATCAAGCACTTTTCCAGATAGTTGAGATATATCAGTTAGCTAACAGACAAAAATCCCTACCCTTAATGAGCATGTATTTTAACTGGAGAGACAGACAACAAACAATAAACATAATAAGCAAGTGAATCGTGTGGTGACTTAGAACGTGATACATGCCAAAGAGAAGGAAAAAGATCAGAATAAGAGGAAGCAGGAGTACCAGGGTGGGAGGGATGCATGGAGCAGTTTTCAACAGAGTAATCTGTAGGTCTCATGGAGAGAGTGGATTTGAACAAGGACTTGAAGGAAATAAGTTAGTCGAGTGGATCTTTGGGGAAAGATTGCTGCAGACCTAAACAAGTCACTAAGTAGAGGCATGCCTGGCAGGTGTGTGCTTCATCTTGCGTTCTGTAGAGCTGGGGTGGTACCAGTTCCTAGGGCAAACCCAAGTTCTTTTACATAAAATAGGATGTCTCAATCCATCCAGTTTGCCCGCGGTATACATGCTGTGGACAGCAAGACTAGTAGACCATGCAGTAGACCACCAGGAACTGATGACTCAACACTTTTAGTTCTGGCCCAAGTATACCTGAGCTTATATGAATCTCAACCATGTTCTTTATATTCATTCTTCAAGACTTCTGTGGCCATGGCCTTGTCTAAGTGTAACAACAAATAGCAGCCAATGCAGTTCAGCATTTGAATGACTGAGTTAGATGAACCACAGATAATCCATTTACTGGCTTAGGCAACTGATATTGAATGGTAGTCTACTGTAACAGGCAGAGCATATGATTAGAGTAAGATTACCCAGCATCTATTACTAGTTTATACTAACTTATTAACTCTATCTGAATCACTCGATTTCTTTATGTCTCACTTTTCTTATCTACCAAATCAATATACCTCTCTTTGCCCAGTCTATTTCACAAGGTTGTAATAAAGTTTAACTGAGATAACATGTGAAAAAGTATGTTAGAAGCTGTAATGCACTTCGTCCCCAGAGCCCATCATAGCATTTAGCATTCCATAAACCTTTGTTGGATGAATGAACGGATGAGTAAAATTTACAGTGTGATAGCAATCAAGAAAAAAATCACCCTGTTAGATATCACTTGTGTCTACACAATCAAAGTAAAGGTAGGTATTTGGGACAGCTACCTGTATAAATCAGGCCAAATTAAAATATTATTTAGACTTTTACTTGAAGACTTTTTAAACAGGTTATTTCAAAACATGACAGAAAAATATAGACTACTCTCAGTTTAGCTTGTTAAGTCCTTTGATCTGGAAAAATGCAAGATACTCTTACCCAAAGCAGGGAAAGACAGGCAAAGAAAAATTCAATATTGCTCAGACTTGGAGGCTACCTTTAAAACTACTTGAAATTATGAACTGAGATTCAAAAGTCTGTTTTGTTAGCTCCATTTGCTCCATGTTGACCAGAATCTAAATTTTATCGAGGACCACATTAGGCTTGGAGGGGTCCGAATAGGACTGGGAGGCATTGCCTAATGATTTCTCCTACCAGAAGTTTTCAGGGACTTACTATTGTTTTTCTTTTTCTATTTTTTTTTTTTTCCGCTTCCCAAAGCGTCATCTTTCTTTGGAAATGTTCTAGGAGCTGTTGGATCGGTTGAAACTATGTAAAGCGACTTTTTTAATTTCTTAAGTATATGCTCAAGAAAGATCAAAACCTAGCTGCTGTTCTGAGATCTTTTTTCCCTTCATTCTAGCCCAAACTACTTCGAGAGCAAAAAATAAATTTTAACCAGAAAATTAACCTTAGATACCAGTTTCTGGCCTTTCTTTTTTCCTGCAAAGCAAAAGATTCAATGGATCCCCATGTAAACAGGTTAGTTCTACTTCGGAAGCATAAACTCTAACCCTGTCAGCTATCTCACAAGGTCCAAAGGGACCTTGCTCAAGACTCAAGAACCAAAGCAGGTCATGTGAGTACCTCAGCATCAACCTCTGGCTCCCCATTGCCTAGATTCAAATCCCCACTCCATCACTTACTATCCTTGTGACCTCGGACAAGTTATCCTCTCTCTGCCTCAGTCTTCTCATCTGCAAAATGGAGATAGTAATAAGATAATAATAATAATATCTATGTCATAGGCTTGTGGTGAAGCTTAAATAAGTGAGTTAAAAGATTAAGAGAGTCCGGCACATTTAAAAGCTATGCTTGAGTTTGTGATGATGAAGGCGATGATGCTGGTGGTGGTGAAAATGCTGATGCCCCCTTCTCGGAATGCTACTCAAAGCACACATGAACCGCTGTGTTATTCAAAGTGACTTAAATCTCAGTAACTGGCATGCTGTAGAGAAAGGAGCGGGTGAACATTAACAACGCAGAATCCGGTTGCCACAGGAGATGCTCAACCGTGTTACTCAGGAAGCGTCCTAGCCTTTCTTTTTCTCTTTTCAATATGGGAAAAAAATCTCTGCAGATTCCAATCAAGATACTGAGCCCGTCACCCAAGACCAAACTATCACTTCTCACGTTGCCATCACTGAGGACAGATCATAAGAGCAAAGGAGGAGGACGTAAGGGGGAAGCAGTGAGAGAGCAGAAAGGCAGACCCGGGCTGAAGAAAGCCGTTGCCAGGTAACTGACAACAACACCACAGGGGACACTGGAAGAGCAAAACTGCCTAGGAAATACTGTTGATTAAAAATGCTTGTCTCAAAACAACTTTGAATGATTAGAGACAGAGAAATAATCTACAGAAAGGAATATGGACCACAGTAAAGGAAGTGACACCCCACCTCGTGAAGGACACACAGACTGGGGCAACCAAGGACACAGGAAATCCAGACCCAGCTCGGAGCTACACTGGGCTAAGCGTAGAGATTTGTGTAGCTGTTATCTATGAAACTGGCTTATTTTAACTATCTACTAATAATGATTAAGAGGGATGTGGTAGGCACCATGCTAAGCACTTGCTGATTGAAAGTACATTTGGAGGAAGCAGTGATAAGGATTTGAAATAATTTGAAGAATTCTGTTAAAATAAGCTGAACGGAAATAAAATTAACAAAACTACTCGGATAATATTTTAAACAAAGCCATGTGAGTTACATGTATTTTTTAAATGCAGCTAACTGATAAAGTGTATGACAGGTCATTGGAGTCCTCATAGCCACTGGAAAGCTAACTTATACTCTCTGGCTACTTAAAGGTAGAATATTCAACCTGCTAAAGTCTAGGACAGTATTTCCCTAAGAGATCGATAGAGCACAAAATCCAGAGGTTTGCTAGGTTAGTATGCAAAGAGACAAAGCAACTCTTGGTCTACAAATAATTGGAAAATACTGCTTTAAGCAAAGTGGAACTTCTTCTTTTGTTTCGTTACATTACGTTTTACTGCAGGACTTCTCAGAACCTTTAATGAGCAAATGAGAACGGTCAGTACATAGACAGGGACACCAGAGGCAGGATTTTCCAAATTATCTGATGAGAGAATTTTTCCCCAGCGTCCCCTGCAGCATCTCCCAGAACTATTTAGGAAATGCAAGGATTCATTTATTATTTTCCCAGGGATCTAGTTCATTCTAAGCCCCAGATATGTATCCATGTTCCTCAGAGAGAAAAGAATCAGAAGGAACCTTCCAACTACCTTTCCTTAGTATCAGTAAAAGTGACATAGCTGCTATAACATAAACCTCAAACCTCACTGGCTTCACAGAATATAGTTAATTTTTCCTTGAGCGATGGTCCCATGCAAATGGAATCGCCCAGGAAGCTTTGAAAAATACTCCATCTATTTTCCACACCCAGAAGTTCTGATTTATGGTTCTGGAGCAGGACTGAACACTGAGGAATTTTTTCCAAGCTCTTCCAGGATTCTGAGCCATGGATGAAATACACTGAACCAAAGGATTATAAGAGGTTCCTCACCTGGCATCTTCCCATTCAGACCTCTGTGTTAGTCTCTGAAGGCTTAGATTATTGATCAGTGTAATGTAATGTTTCAAAAATTAAAAAGAGAGAGAAGTGACAGAGAAAAGAGGATTATTTAACCAAAACTTATTATCTATACGCGAATCCCCAGTTAACTCAGCGTTCTGAGATATACCCTCATAAGCCTGTCTTGTTGATAAGCCCAGACTTTGTCCTTTCTGGTTCTGTGCCTGGTACTTTGCAATTATCTCAATGGGACTGGAGGACCAGTGCTATTTATTTATGCATTAAATATTTATTATTTCAGTCAGTAGAGGGTAGGGGTTAACGATGAAGCTCTGGGGCCACACACTTTGGAAACTGGATCCCCACCCACTAGCTGTGTGACCTTGGAAAAGTTGCCTAGCTTCCCTGCCTCAGTTTCCTCATCTGTAAAATGGAGACAATAATCCTAACCATTTCACAAAGTGCCATGAGGATTTAACAGGTTAATCCATGGAGAGGTCTAGAATCGTGACTAGCACATACTGAGTTTTCAACAAATGTTGGCTATTATAATTTGTTTTTATTTTCAAATGCAGGTTTCTGCTCTAGGTTGCCAAGGCTACAGAGACAATGAAAGCTATACCCCTGTCCTCAAGGAATTTACAATTGGGCATGGGTGAGGATGGATTGTGACAGATATGACTGGACTTCCGTAGTATTAGGTGTATATTGCTAGGAGGGCCTCCAAGATGCTATTAGAGGGGCAAACTGGGAAGGCTTCCCTGAAGAGGTGGCGTTAGATCCTTGAAGAGGAGGCTTTTCAGGGAAAGATGAACTCTACAGGCCGAGTCATGTGCTATTGAAGTGACATGGAAGAGGGGAAAGGATGAGTCAAAAAAAAACAATTATTGGTATCTGCAAAGAGACATTTATTTGCAATAGTGTATCAACCACACCAGGAGAGGCCACCCCCAGTCTTCAAAGTCAAGGACACGGGCTTCTGCCACATTCCCTGCACAGGATTGTACTTGTCTAGAGGATTGTACTCCCACAAACACTGCCTAACAGCAAGCTTGGATTTAGACAGACAGGCCTGCAGTTTTCCATGGTGTGGTTGTGGAAAGGTTGGCAGGGCTGTGGGTCCAGGAGTAGACAGGACTGGAGGCAGAATGGGCAGAGCAGGGGGAGGCAGGAGCTTATGCTTGGGAGTTTCACAAGGCACAGAAATTCCAGATCGTGTCCCTTCAGGATATCCTGTCATTCAGCCAGGGTACATATACAGTTGAGAGTAGCCAATCTCACCACAACCCCTGGATTTGCCACTTTTCCTGTCTAGAGGCAGATCTCACATGTCATCTGGTTCAATACAGGGAAAGGAGAGGAAAAGATTTAAAAACAAACACTGAAATGAGAAAGAATTCACTGGAAGTTCATCAGACGAAGTTAAAATAGGTAAATAGTTCTGGCGGGTGCCTGGCACAGAGAAGGAGCAAATATTTCCTCGCCATGCTACAAAATTTAATACTTTTCTTCCTTGGATTGGTGGTTCAAAATTTCTGCTCTCCACCAGAAACTGCAGAGCAGGTAAGATGAGACTCGAGGTTTTTGTTTTTGTTTTTTTTTTAATTTGTTAATTTTCACAATGTATTCAAAAGCTCATGCTATTCTGTGTTGTTATGGATAAAGAGTACTATCTGGACTTCATAAAATAAAGAGAAAGCCTGTGGAGAATAGGATCCTAATGGCAAACCATCTTTCTGAAGATGTGCTAACCCAGTTGGTTATTCCTGTGCTAAAACACCATTGTTGGGGGCTCTGATTTTAGTGTTAATATTCTTCTTTCTATTGTGGATTTTGAAATCCTGGGGTTTTCTTCGTTTGTTTGTTTTAGTCTCATCTATGCGAATACCTTCCATTGCACCGTTCTGAATGTAGAAAATAACAAGAGCTGTAGAGAGATGTTCTGGGGATTTTCAGTTTGGGCGATATCTGGCTGAGAAAGACGGTATTACAAAATGCGTTAGGTATTCTCTCGTCCCTCCACCTCACAAGTTGCAGTGAAAGTACCCAGGGCAGTTGCAGTGGTGGCCCCTGTGAAGTACATCAGCACGGTAGCTTGTCAAGCAGGTTCACATGAATTGTCCTCATAGAGTAAGTTCAGTGTCAGATCTGCAGCAAGGTCAGTCTAAAGGGGAATGTGAGAGGCAGTCCAAGTGACTAAACTGCATTTCACGAGATATGATTTCCGTTCTATTAAGAATAAAACTTAAACATGATTCTGCATCCGCGCCAGGCAAATGTGCATCAACACCAAGGTAACTCCAATTAGCTGTCTTCTGAGAGTGCTTTTCACGAAAGCGTTGGAAGATGGCATAATGGTTACGTGCTCCAGCTGTGAGGATAGATAGGGGTGAGTTTGACTGTGGTTTCATTTGTTTAACAAATATTTCTGAGGATCAGTGACTGTTCTCCGCAGTTTACTAGCTGTTCAACCCTGAGCACGTCATTTAGTCTGTCTAAGCTTCAGTTTCTCCCCTGACAGTGCTCCACAAGCAGCAGCAATTATCCTTCTCAACATCACCATCACCATCATCATCATGAGTGCTTGCTTTTTAGTGCAGAAATGTTGACTGATGCTTAAAGCTGAGTTTACTTTTCAAGAAGTGATCATATGAGAAGTAGAATGAGCCATTCCATTTGAAAAGGACAATTCAAGGGTCAAGGGAATTTTGAAAAGAGAATATTAACTTTGGCCTGCTAAGAAAGAAAAGACAAAGTAATGTCGCCTTATATACTAACCCACTTGGGAAACCTTAATGTAAAGAAAATCCTGCCTAAAGAAATATGGAGGTGTCATGACCATTGAAGGGGATTGATTCAAACTATATCTAAAGGTGGCTTTTATTATTAATCCATAAAGAACATTTCAGTGCTCTTTTGGTTCATAATGATCACCAAATGAAAGCTGCCAGTTAAAACAGAGATTTTGTCTTCCTATACAGTACTATAGCATGCTCGGGGAAGAGAAATGGCTAACCAAGGAATAAGAAGACCACTAACTTACAGTGTGACATTGGGCAAGTCACCGAACCTCCCCTCACCTCAGTAGTCTCCTCCCTAAAATGAGAATGATGACACCTGCCCTACTTGTCTTTAGGGTGGTCGAGATTGAATAAGATGATGCCTTTGGAAGTTTGTATAACCACAAACTGGTCTGTAAATGCAAGGTTTCTTCTCATACAGCCTTGACAAATTTCAATACACTTAGAAGTAGTTAAGACGTTCCCATGACCCCTAGCCTAGTGCTGGGCCCATGGGATGTGCTATGAGGTGATGAAGAAGTCTGAGAAGTGGCCCTCTGTCACAACGGGTTTTTAAAAGAGGAGCAAAGACAACAAAATGCACTCAATGGCCAACCATTGAGAAAAGGAGGAGAGATGGGTGCGGTTTTGTGGGTGTGGTGTTGTTAAACAGGGCTTGAAGGATATGAGGTTCGGGTCGCTAAGGGGAGGAGAAAGAACATTACTATCAGACGAAGCAACAAGCCAAACCACAGAGAAGGAGCTAGAGAAGCGATACAGGCATTAGCGCTTACTGCCTACAATATTCCCAATACTGGGCCAGGCAATTTGTACATGTTACATCATTTGAAGTTCTCAGTAACCTGGAGAGTAGTTATCAGTATCTCCCCCTTACCGATGATGGCAAAGAGTAAGGAATTCATTCCAGATGGTATTTAGCAAGATACTGAGCTCGATTCCCAGCTTATGTCTTTTGGCTCCCAAGTTCAGTCTCTCTTCATTATACAAAGCTGCTGTTTTTTAAGCTCAATGGAGAAATGAAGGGAACTTGAAAGAGGGGAGGAAATCCAGTTAGGAAGATCAGCACCAGCATCATGGGCAATGAGGGATCCTGAAGACAGGGCCCAAGTGAATCTGCATCGTTCATTTTATCAGTTCTCTGCTGCCCGATGTTGCTAATTGACGGTTTCTGGTGCAACTGTCTGATTTCCTACAATTCACTCATTCAATCAACAAATATTTACTAAGCATTGCTGTGTGCCAGACACAGTTCTAGGTGCCTGAGACAAAACAGCAAAGGACAAAACAGAAAAAGATCACTGCCCTTACAGAGCCCACATTCTAGAGCTCCATACAGTTCCTGCTCTAAGATGTTTGCAGTCTTAGATATCTTGGAGCAAGAACTGTATGCTCCATGGCATTTAGCACCCAGACTAGACTATTCCTGTGGAATTAATGCTGAAATGATATCCTCAAGACTTGCTGATCTGTGCCCAGTTGACCTTGAATAACCTGCCTTAACAATTTCCCATTTGAAAAGAATACAATCTAGTTCAGGTTTCCCATTAGGAAAAGTGTGTGTAATGAGGTTATCTTACCTTGCTGGACTCCAGACCTTAGATCAGGGATGGCAAACGGGTCATACAAGCAGCGCCTTGCACAGCCATGTC
>NW_006437736.1:6120288-6152022 GCF_000325575.1 Pteropus alecto | reverse complement strand
TTTTTCCAAATAAGATTGAAAGCAGCCTGCTAGTCATTACCAATCAACCTCATTGCCATCCTTATCATTCCATTGACATTAGGTCAATGGAGAAGATTGGCGATTGGCCAAGCAAGGCTCTGCTAATGAGACTCAATTTTTTTTTTTTTTTTAACATTTTCACAGACGAAAAGATGTGATAAGAAGTCTCTGCTTATAATGAGGACTGAGTGCCAATCCTGCTCACTCAACTTTGGAATCAAGTGCCCAGATGGTTACACCAAGGTCACCAATGGCTCCATGGGGGTTCGAGACTGCAGGTACTCATTATGAGAAAATAAGTGTGCTTGCGTCTTGGAACTCAAGGGATTGTGAGCCTAAATAGAAACTTCTTGTCTTAAAAACTACCAAGCATTTCCATGGTTTTCTCTTACTCTAACACTACATGAGTTCAAACCTAGGTAACTCACACCTATGACCTTGAGTCTAAAAAATGTATTATTACTGATTCGCATTTCAATACAAAACTGACTATGTTGAATTGCACATACACATTCTCCTTTCATTTTGTGAAAATCTGGGTTTCGTTTCACTTGGAAAAGATTCTAATCAGAACATGTTATAAAGCCTTGGGTCTCATATTCATCTTACTAACTAGCAGCTATGGACCCTGATATTAATTAGAATCCAAAGAAGGGAGACAAATGCATTACAGCTTCATTGCATTGTATGTGAGCGCTGCATTCCTGAAATTCTCTTACGATTCAAAACTCTCATAATTCAAAGCTAATCCTTGCAAAGGATGGCAAGAAGTTCTGCTCACTAGCTTAATGGATGCGGCCACGCAGCTCAAGTGCAAACACAATTTTTTATTTCCTCGTCTACTAATTTAAAAATTAAATAGTACTCAATGAGTTTGTTTTCGATTCAGGGATAAAGGACTAGAATGACTTCTTATTTTGTATAAAATGAAGCATTAACACTGTTATATCTAGAAATACTAAAGTCGAATCCTGGAATACGCCATCCATGCAGAGATCCCTGTATATAAACAATGGTGTTTAGCCTCTAAAGAACTGCTATTCCAGAGCTGTATCTCAGCTGGTAGAAAAACTGTTCTAAGGAACTCGTTATATCTCCCTCGAGGAAACTGTGGCAAATATTACTCACTACACTATACGTTTCTCACAGAAATTTCTACGTTTACAGTATCTACATAAAGATGTGCTAATCCTGAGCAGTCAGTTTGTTTTAAATCCACATATCCTGTGCATCACATAACTCATGATCTTTCTCTTCTTGCATTGGCTGCTAGGATACTCTGTGACGAGTACAAAGTGCGCTTTTAGCATGCGCCTAGAGTCTAACATGATTTTTTCCATCTGCTAATTTCACTTTTGACATCGCTTTAGATATTTCACCCCTATTTTCATTGTGCCTTGATTGTTTTCATCCATTTCTTACCATTAAATATGTCGCGATTATGCTTTATTCTACCTAGAAAGTAAAATGTGTTCGATGTATACATTTTTAAATCTAGGCAAGTGTAAAGATCTAAATAAAAATCTAGGGCAATCCCACTGCCCATAATTAACTGTATTGCTCTGATTATGGGGTTAATGTCCTCTCTTTTCCCTTCAAGGTATACCTTTGAGGTCAGAACGTACTCGCTGTCTCTCCCCGGATGTCGCCACATCTGTAGGAAGACCTATCTCCAGCCTCAGTGCTGTCCAGGCCACTGGGGCCCAGATTGCATGGGTAAGTGGCCCATCACTTTTCTTGGATTTTGATACTTGCTTCTCGGTGTCCCATTTGACAGAAAATTGAGAGGCAGGAGACCCAATAAAAGGAAAACATCAGCATCTTTTTCTAGAAAGTCACATTTCCGTCTATATGTAGAAAATCTTTCTTGCCCTCTCAGCTTTTCTAAAGAAATCTGCTTTCCTCCAGTTAGAGATCTCTCTTTTGAAAGAACTCCTCTACAATTCAGAAAAAGGGACGATTGCGAGGAAATCCATTTTTACAAAAAAAGATAACTGACCATAGAGAAGAAGTAAGAATACTGGGATCTTATGACCCCAAATACAATTTTCTTTAAGAAGAAATTTTATTACCTCTCAAAGACTATAATTATTGTTTGGCAACCAAAATAATCATTAAATCTTCTAAAAATTTAACTCTCAGGATGGAATAGCAAAGTTTTTAATGACCACATTCCACTGAAAGAAAAACTACTAGTTTTTCTAGTCTGAGTCAATGGTACAGTTAAACTCCTGTGGTCAAGCATAGCATCTGACGGCTGAAATTGAACTTCTATCCCAATTATAAATGTTTACACTCAAGTAGTGACTTTGTACTTGCTCTGACATGCAAATTATATGAATTCTTGGATAGTAAAAAAATCAGGCATTTTAATTCATGAATTTACCATTTGTTTTCCATCTTCTAAAACGTAATAAAAAACATCTTAAGCATCCACTTAAAGGGAGAGATTAGTTCTCTTTTGCTTTGTTTTTTTTCTAATTAAAATAATATAAGCAAATCATACACAGCTTGTAATGTTTAGGAAAGTATAAAGAAAGAAAAAACAGCAACTTATATTCTGTCACACGTAGGAAACCGTAAATAGTTTGGCTTATTTCCATAGTCTTTTCTTCCATATGGCTTCTAAATAGTTGAGCCCATAGTATATGCATAATGTTCTCTCCTGTTTCTTTTTGTAACTAATGATTAGGTGAATGACAGCTTCCATTCACTCAACATCGATGACATTAGTTACTAGAGAGGTACTTGGCCTATATTATCTAATTTAATTCTTAAAACAAATCTCTGAGTTAGACAATTTTATCTCCATTTCGTGTATGAGGAATCAGAGATTGGAAGATTATGTCTTGCCTATTTCCTTGGAGCTGGTAAGTGATAAAGCAAGTTCAAGTTCAGGGTTGCCTGGCACCAAAACCTGAGAAAAAGAGGGAGAGAGATCTTCTACATGTTTTTTTTGTTTTAAATTTCTCTTTTGATTGTTAGTCCCTTCAGCCCTCCTAGCCAATGCCTGGATTGTGCTCCTTACCTGGAAAGGTCAAGGCTTGGGGTTTAGGATCGCTTGGCCCTACTCTCTGTTAACCGCTCTGCTCTCAGTTTCACCCCAGCATGTTAACACAATGTGTTTCTAAGAGTTTATTACACCAGAATCAAGCAATTAACCCAGACTTAACAGATTTCGAGAATTTTTTTTAGTGCCAAATGTGGTCACAATCACATCCTGTTCTTATAGACATCCCGATACAATAGAAAGAAATTTTTGATTTACTTTTCTCTTTCTAACCCACAAAAATTAATCTGATGACAAGTTGTTAATCAGACACACCGTAGACAAGAAAAGTTTTTGTCCAAGACGCAGTAACGAAAGTCGGTATCTCCAACATAACGAATGACAGACCACAGCCAGGAGAGCAAAGAACTCTGGGCCTACTACCGAGTTTTAGGTTTGAATCTGATTCCATCATTACTGGTTTGGTTAAGATATTTCCTGCTTATGCCTCAGTCTTCTTAGCTCTCAACGGGGGTAAAAAGTCCTCCTTTCTAAAACTTTATTAGAGATTTTAAAGCATTAATATGAATGAAAGTACTTGGCAAAGTATATGACATGAAGAAGACATTTTATAAAAGTTTTATGAATAAATAAATGAGTGAATCATAATTAAAAGAGACCTCTGATAATGAAAGGCAAATAAAATGATGCCCTTCCTCCGAGGCCTTTTTAAACAGTGGGTAACTCGTAAAACAAGCAGGCAAACAAGATTCAAAACCTTCGGTGGGTGTCCATGCCAGCACACTGTGCTATGAGCAACTGAGGCAAGGCTCACATTTGCCATCGAAGGAGGCTGAGGATTCCTTGAACAGTCGGGCATTTCCTTCTGATTGGTCTCAAGGCCAGAGAAGCAAAGCACATGAAAACCAAGGCCTGGAAATTCTTTCTGTCTTCTCATTGGGAGCAAAAGTGCGTTTCCCTTTGTCTTCATCTTCCAAACATACTCACTGTCTCAAAAGGCTTCCTTCCTTTGGTTCAGGAAAGAGATAAATCCTCTGCTTGGCTGTGTTATTTCGCCCCTCACATTTTTGTGGTGATGACAAGAGAGATCTTGGCTATCACTTTATATTTCCTCAGGGATAAGGCTGCTGACATGTGTCCATCCTTCTTCTGGAGGAAGTACAAGCTCTCAAATGACCTTCTTTCCAATGCAAGCACAGTATCCACTTCCTTTTTAATGCATCGAGAAATACATTCATCCTCAACACTTCTGAGTTATGTCCTAAATTATTTTAATAGTACCTTATTCAAATTAGAAAATAACTCTATAATCAATTCTGAAAACTTGGAAAACACGAAAAAAGCACAATGAAAAAAATTACTCATTATCCTCTAAAATTAAGAATAAGGCATTATTCTCACTTGGAGAAAATATATATATATCTCATCCTGGCATAAAAAAGGTGTTTAATGTGCTTCTTCCTCATTAAAACTTGTACTGCTTTCTCAGATCTGCATATGGAAGCCTTTTCTCATTAGCACAAAAACATGTTTTTAACCTCGAAACATAATACATTTGAACAAACAATATTCTATTTGAGATGAAATAGATTGTTTTACTTGTCCATGCTGGTTCTTGTTATTCCACCATGAATGTTAACAGATTTATGCTACAACTCAAAGTAACAAAAAAAGAATGTGGCAAAACAATCTGATTATTTCAAAGGGAAATGACTTTGATTCTTCTTTTTTGAGGTCAGTGTCATCAAATTATGCACAATTTATTTTTTGTATCATGTCATTTGCATTTTTTAGGCTTCTTTTTCTTTTCTGTTGTATGTTCCTTGCCATTCACTGAACAGGTTGCAAATAACAGATTTATGTGGATTTGGAGCCACTCTTTTAGGCATGTCTTTTTTGGCTTTGAGTGACAAATAATGCCAAATTCGCCTGAGGAACCTATTTCGCATCAGTTTCCCAGACAGACAATTTCAACCAGAGCTATAAATTGTATACCAGGACATATTCTCTGCCTAGCACTGTGACCCAAGCTTTTAAACAAAGGTGGTGACATGGATTCTAGAGTTCCTTGGGAGATAAGTTACACAGGGAAGTCCCTGGCCTTTGTTGGCCAGGAAGTTTATTATCTTCCTTTAAAGAAACAGAACAGCTAATGATTTGCTGACAGCTTATAAAGGGTAAGCCTCCTGCATAAGGAAAGTCACAATGCAAGGGACCACCAGAGGAGCAGTGCCTGAAGGGAAATGTGATGACCTAAAATAGCCTTATCAGCTCCTCGAGCCTCACAATGCATCAAAAAATGTGCCCTTATAGCAGATTCTGTAATCTCTCTTTCAAGTGTGGTTGCTGAGAATGGCAATTTTACCGTCTTTTTTTACTTAATGGAGGCCTGAGGTGATAGCAAATGATTTGAGAAGCAGGAAAGAAATTTACACTTTTGCATAAAAACCTTCACTTCCTCCCTGTCCGGGGACTTCACATTAACTTCTGCAGTGTTCCCAGTGGTTCTCAAACATTAACGTGCAGTAGAAATGAACATCCCTGTGAAAATGCATATCCCTGGGTCTTACATCCAGAAATCCTCTTTCAATAGGTGTGAAGGGCCAAACTTGACATAAAATTGTAACAGTTTATTATCGACCAACAGGGTGAGTATGGACTGAAATCCAGCCCATCCTTGTCTCACCAAGTCATACATTCCTGGTCAATCTTGAGAAAGGGCCACCTCTCGATTTTAGTTTCGACTTCTTGCCAAGCCTAATATATGTTGGGGATATATCGACAAGATCAGTGAGAGCTGGGGAAGCTTTTTAAAATTTGCACAAAGGCTCTCTATGCCCTGTTAGATTAGTCCAGGTCCTGTGAAGAGCAGATACCAAGACAGGGCTACAGATGCAAGAGATTAATGAAAAGGAGTGCTTGAGAAGGAAAACGAGAAGGAAGCCAGGAAACGCAGGGGGAGCAATCCAACAAGCAGAGAGGTCTCAGCCTTGTGAATAAGATAGGGAGCCAAGGAACGTTAGATGGAAAAGTCTTAGACTACATGTAGTTCTAGGATGAGCGTGGGAGACTGGAATTCAGGCGCCACTGCCTGCAAAAGTAAAAATGCCTGGGACGTCATTTCCGCAAGGTGGCACTGATTGCTGAGCCTCAGGGTGGAGGAGGCTCTCTGTTCTTCTGAGCCAGTGCGGAAGGCAAGCTTGGGGTCTCTCAGAGAGCCCCTTACCTGCCTAGCCTTTGGAAGAGGCATAGGGACCAAGAGAAGTAAACAGCAGCAGAGCTGTCACCTCTCTATCTTCCTGGTCCTGCCCAGAGTTTGGCCTGGTTCTCAAAATACCATCTCAGCCCAAGAAGGGTGTAGCATCAAAAGGAAATGGGAGAAGAGCTATTTGATAGTCAATGACCTGCGGAAACACTCATGGCACCTCACGTCCGGCATCTGTGAACTCAAGTCCTTCAGTTGGTTTTCGCATGAACTTCAAAGTGCATTCCTGGCACCTGCATGATGAGGCCCTTTCCCTTCCTCTTTCTCCTCACCTGCTGCTGATCTTTTAAAAATAAAAGCCACAGTCCCTCACAAGGCCCTTCCATAAGGATCTGGCTATTGCCCTCAGATCTAGGTCAACTGGGCCATGATTGGTTATTTCTGATAAATGTTTTAACCTCCAGTAGGTGGAATGATGAGAGCTCTAGGTCTCTTTCCCCCATAACAACCCTTTTCCCAGGTTGTCAACCAGTAGTTATTTGATTGCCTGTTAAACCATGACTCTCTCCCTGCACTGGACTGGTAGGACCATGGAAATTGAGACCTGGTCTGTGAGCTCACCTTACTCGTTCCTGTTTCAAATGGGTGCCCAATAGTTTATTTCTGAGTGGTTTTTTTTTTTTTCCTGTTACACTGCCAACCAGAAAGAACATAAACTGATGAGGATGGAGAGTATCCCCTCTAAATAATAACAACCACCATTTATTGAGCACCTAATATTTCCAGTCCCTACCACCACCTACCAGGATGACACTTGAACTGAATCTCAGAGCCAGCCATTGACTTTCCCAAAGGGATACAGCTAGCAAAGAGTTGACGTGGGGTTCGAACCCAGAACATCCTGATTGTAAAGTCCCTGCTCTCTCGTAACACTGTCGCATCTCATGTAGCCACTGCCCTAGCGGATGAGAGCAGCCCAAACCAACAAATTGGTTTGCAGAGTGATTTGTAGAGATCAGCTACATGTCAGTGTGTCTTCTCCTTCACCCACCTTATAAACATTTCTGCTATCTGTGCTGTGGCTCTGGTGTGCAGTAGTGCTTGGTTTGTATATAGCATGATGATAAACTGAAGCACCTGCCTGTGTTTGAAGCCTGACCACAGTCCCAAAGTGTACAGTTTACACCCTTCAGTTTACTAATATTCTGCAGGGAAGAAACAGAGGAGCCAGGGAGAACACGGTCTACAGGTGTGCAACTCAACTCCCTCTCCTCCCTGTATCAACAAGAAACACATGTTCTTCTAAAGAATTAGCCCGGTAACTCAAGTGAGCCATAAGAGTTGCCTTCTGAGAGAATGGCTTCCTCTGTGGTCTCTTTTTTAGAAGTCTCTTTTTCCAAGAACTACCTTTTCGGTTTCTATGAATGCTGATTTCTCGGAAAATATGTGGTATAGCAAGCTTGTGACAAAGGAGAGCTCTGAACAAATGTCTTTGTGGATGGGGGTAGGAGGGATGGGTGGGCAGGAAGGTGGACACTCCGCTAGAGGCCTCTCCTTACCCCTTGCCAGCTGGGTGACTTTGGGCAAGCCACATTACTACTCTGTGCCTCAGTTTCCTCAAATGGGACTAAAAATAAGACAAATAGGACTTAACTTCAGGAGATTGCTGTGAGTAGTCAATGCATGCATCCTTTATTATCATCTAGAACTCCATGTCATTCGCTGTTTTGCAGAAGGCATTTGCCTTGCTAACTTAAATTTGGGATGACGTTTGATCCTGCCTCATTCACACAAACACATTTCAGGGGCATTGTAGGGTTTCTGCTTGGTGCTCGCTAGTCTGGATCTGTTATTTAGATGGAACTCACCCAAAGAGGGATTAAATCCGTGTTGACTCAGCACTCATAATGCAGAACAACAGCAAGTATAAAAAGAAACAGAAATTTTTGTCATCCTCGTCACGGTAGTATCTTAAACTCCTATCACTTATTATTACTTTAACTCCTCTATTTGATTTTGGGCCTTGTGATTTCTGACTTTCTAGCTAAATGTCCCTTTGCCCCAGCATGTAACATAAGGCTTATCATGTAGTAGGTATTCTCTGAACATTTAGTGAATGACTGTGAAATTCTCTAATAAATGCTTATAAAAGCTCCAACTCAGGTCCAGCACAGCCCCAAAGTGCAAACTTTGTGCTTGTTTGGAATCAGTTTCTGAGTGAAATCTAAATTCCTTTGCTTGCCATGTAAAGCTTTTCATGGATTGGCCCCAACCGTCCTATTACGCCTCATCAACCACCACTTTTCCCAGACCCCAACTCCCAAGTTCCAGCCCCGGCAAATTTTTTATCATTCCCAGAACCGGCCATGGCCCTGTACACCTCCGAGACTTCATACTTGTCATTTCCTCTTCCTGAATCGCCCTTCCTTTTTAAGCATGGTCAGCTCCTACCGAGCCTTCAAAACCCCAGCTTAAATGACCCCTCCTCAGGGATGTCTCCTGGATTCCCCAGGGCGGCATCCACAGCTCCTTTTCCTGGTCTCCCTCAAATCCTGTCTAGTACACTAAGTAAGAGGCCTGGCTTTAGAGTCCTGCTAAAGGCCCAGCTAAATCCCCAGCGGTGCATTTTATAAAGTGTGAGTCTTTGGGCGAGTTACGTGACCCCTCTGAACTTCAGTCTTCTTGCGTGCTAACTAGCACCAATAGCAAACCCTGAGGGTTGCAATGGGAATGATTTAATGAGATAACTGTGAAGTGGATAGCAAATGCTCAAGAAATGGCAGGCAGTCTGAGGCCCCTGACTCCCCTGGGATTCACTCACCTCCCCCGTGTAACTTTAAGTGACACCAGCAGAGTCTTCAATTATTTCTTACCCCAGCAACCAGCACACTAACTGGCACATAGTAGGTGCTTAATGCATCCTTGCAGAATGCTCGCGTGCCGGCACAAATGAATGAATCTGAGTCCTTTGATTCCCTAGAGTGCCCAGGAGGAGCGAGTTCCCCCTGCAGCGGCAGAGGCAGTTGTGCAGAAGGCATGGGAGGAAATGGAAGCTGCTCATGCCAAGTAAGTTCAGAAACGTGCCCACCTCCCTGACTCTGCCCCCGCCCCTTACCTGCATATCCGTCTGTAAAATGGGTTTGCTAGTAATATCTATGTAATTACACTGGTTGAGAAAGTGGAATGAGATCATATACGTAAAATGCTTTGTGAAACTACACTGGAACCATAGAAATTGTTGTTGTTCCTATTAATAATCGCCGCTATTAGCAGACGACTCTTTGGTGCTGTGCACAGCACCCATGTCAAACACTGGGTCCACCATTGAATTTCTTTGTTATCCCATGAAAATGGTTTTTTGCAATTTTCAAGCCTTAGATGATTGAAGTGCAAAGATCCTTCAGAAAAAATTTGAGCTCGACTGTCTTCAGAAATGCAACATTGAAAGTTTTTATTTCATCCTCAGTTGAACTATGGTGTGGCTATTAGCACTGGCTCTCTATTTATATCTGTGGGCTGACAAAGCATCTTTCTTCTGAAGAGCTCCAGACTCAGTAAAAAATGATACAGGGATTAACATACGCATTACGACACAAAAACAGCAAAGAATAAAGGAAAGAAATAGAAAGAAGGAGCTTTAATATAGGCACAGAGGGAAGGTACATTTGAGAAGCCAACACTGATCCAACCATCTGGGAAAAATCAATGGGCTTCCTGGGTAACGCAGATCACTTTGGGTCTGACATCTGCCTGGGGTGTTTTGCAGAAAGGGTTTGGTGGAACAGCCTGTGAAACCTGTGCTGATGACAATTTATTTGGACCCAACTGCTCAGCAGGTATGTCTGGTTTTTGTGTAATCAAATACATTTGGAAAGGTTGAAAGTCAAACATGGCTTATTTATATAGCCAAAGCCCCCAGAAAGACTATTCCTTGTTCGGTGCAAGGGGAAGAATACTGAACAGTTATGCATAACCACGTCTACACAGGCAAAACAAAGAGTTGACAATAAATCTGATAAAACACCGTTTTTGAAAAAGTAGATAGTGTTTTCTGTGGTTTTCAGCTCTTGCAGTCAGCTACTCACCAGCGTGCTTCCTAGCAAACTTGGGGTCATACAATTCCCTCTCTCCAGGCTCCAGGATGCAACATCCACTGTTCTTAGCCTGCCCAGCTTCTCCCTGAGGTCTTTCCAGATCCTGGTCTCAGCATTGATCTTCTCCCCAGGGGTCGCTACTTCCACCATAAGTCCCACCACATTCTAATCTGCCCTTTCCTTTTGGGAGTTCACAATACCTGAGGTGATCAGAGGTTGTTGGCTCCCTTTTGTAGATTAAACAAACAATCAAACAAACAAACAAACCTGACGCTGGTTTGTCCACTCTCTTATTTTTGGTTCCCCCCAGAAGTAAACCCTAAACAAGGATTCCAGTACAAGTAGCATATTTGGAAGGCGACTCTGGGAAACACTAAGAAAGTGACATAAGGGAAATAATGCATGTGTTGTCAAGCCAGAGACCACTGTGGATGAACAGAGCTTGATGCCCTGGGGAACTCCGGAGTCAGGTGTCTAACACTCAGCTCAGAGATATCATACCCAAGGGGAGAGGGAGCCACCGTGCGGCAGGCAGAATAATGACCCTCCCAACAGATGTCCACATCTGAATTTCTTGGACCTGAGACTATATTACCTTCCATGGCAAGGAAGAGTTAGGGTAGCAGATGGAATTAAGGTTACTAATCAGCTGACCGTAAAACGAGATTATCCTGGATTAACCAGGTGAGCCCCGTGTAATCGGAGGAGGGAGGCAGAGGAAGAAGATGCAGTGTCAAGGTGATGACATGTGAGAAAGACTCTGCTGGCTCTTGCACAGTGATTTTGGATTTCTGACCTCCAGAAATGTAAGATAGTAAATTTGTGTTGTTTTAAGACACCAAGTTGGGAGTCATTTGTTACAGCAGCAATAGGAAAGTGATAGGTTCAGTCGCTGGGGGAGACTTGTTACTTTTCTGGCACTTAGCCCCCAGTGAGCGTTCATATGGAGCAGCCTTCCTAGGAAGTGTTCGCAGGATACTAGAAGTTGGCTGCAATGCACAGAATTGGTAAGGCCTAGAGAATATGGGCATGGTAGGGACAGTGTCTGCCAGATCCATTGTCACCCAAAAAGGATGCGTGTCAGGTGGCCTTTCTCCAACACCACCTCAGTTCTGGCTTTTAGGGAAAAATCAAATTCAGCAGATACTTCCTTGATCCAAAAATTTTTGCAAGAAAAATTACGTATCCCACCCCCGTAAGTGTGCGCACTTCGTAATAAGTTTCATTTGCAATAGCAGAGGCATCGTCTCATTCTAATCCACGGGCTCCTGGAAGGCAGATGCCATTATACCTCTTTATCTGCCTTCCACAGTGCTACCTGCATGGTAGACACTCACTCCACTTCTGTTGGCTGAATGAATAAATGAGTGAGTGTACGAACAAATGAAAGATCTATTTTGCTCCGGCCATATTGTCCTGACTCAGAAGCGGGGTTTTGAGAAGCAACATGTAGAGTTCCAGCTTTAGACTCAGATTGGGTTTCAGCCCCAAAGCTGCTAATTGTGGGAATCTTAAATTTACAAGCACAGTCTCTGTATCTTCATCTATAAAAATAGAAATAATATTGCTTCCTTTAGGGTTACTATGAGAATTTAATGAGATCAATCAGTGTGCAATAAATGTTAGCAATTATTATTATTATTGCCTGTTATTTCCTAGTGATCCCCAGTTTTTGGACTTTCTTCGTCTACCTCTCCATAAGAGATTATTTCATAAGAGTGTCAGCAAAAGCCAATTTAAAACAGATGTTGGAATCCCGTGTTTTTAAGATTATACATTTTATTAAAGGAAATTAAACTAAAATATGGTCAATCAACTGCCTAGAAATAACATGCCTCCTAAACTGGCCTTTCTCTACCATAATTCAAGCATTTAAATCACACATTTTAAATAAATATTGAAATGGAAAGAAACCATATCTAGCATTGCTTGCTTCCCCAAAAAAAGTCAAGAAATTGCTTTGGGATGAAAATTTAGAAAGAAAATGAATCCACGTTGTCTCCAGGAGATGGTTTTGGTTGCCAGTGGGCACAGGTGTACATAGTAAGTCCGAACATTTCTAAATAAAATGGCATTTCTTCGCACTTGTTTGTGCCGTGGAGAAAGAGCAAGTGAAAAGAAGAGAGATGATTTAGAAACCCAAAGCGTTAAGAAAACCAGAAACCTAAACTGAGAGTTGGAAGAAAAATTTCCACAGTCTAGACTCTAATAGAACTTCGTGTGGAGATGGAAATGTTTGGTATCTGTGCTGTCCCACGGTGCCTCCAGTCACCTGTGGCCACCGAGGACCCGAAATGGGGCTAGTGCAACTGAGGAAATGAATTTTAAATTTTTGTTCGTATTACTTAATTTAAATTCAAATAGCCACATGTGGCTAGTGGCTGCCATATTGGAAAGCTTGGCTCCAGAACGTATGATGACTAAGAAAAGGCTTTGCCGTCAGATTGGCCTGAGTTTGAAAGCAGCTGCTGCGTGATCTGGGGCAAGCTATTAAACCTAACCCTTCCTTACCTGTAACAGAGAAATAATAATACTTGCCTCACTGGGTTGACAACACAGCAATGCTTTTAGCAGCATGGCACAAATGCTCAATCAATGAAAGCAAGTATTAAGAGAAGACCAAAGCAATCCAACATGAGTGAACATTCATTCACTTGTGAATGAACGAATGGGTGGAGAATGAATGAATGGCTCAGCAATGGCTGGTCATTTTCCACTGGCAAGGAGTAGGGGAACTTGGCAAACCTTTTCAGCCAGACATCCACTGGGTGCCAGTGTTGTTTCATCCAGCGAGTTGTTGGTCCCTTGGAGGTGGTGAGTCTGCTGTAAGTAGGACAGCTCTATTAGATGCAGTCTATTTTTAACACTGACTTTAACCTGCTGCCAGAGCATTCTCCTACCCGACTGGTGATTAATTTAGATGTGATTTAGAGCTGCGTCAGCCATGAGTTTTCATCTCTGCTGCCAAGGCCCTAGCCTGCTCAGTGCCTCACTCCTGGGTTGAGGTAGCATGCAAAGCCCACTCTCTCTGACATGACCCCTAAATCAGTCCCACAGTCCTGTCTCATTAATTAACAGAAGCCAGCGTTTGCTGAGCACCAGCTGTGTTCCAGACAGTGTGGGAATGGGCTTGACAGACATGGTCTCTTTGGATCCTCACAGCAATCCTTCAAGCTGGGTTCCTCCTTTTATGGATGAAGAAGCAGAGACGCTTCTCAAGGTCACACAGCAATTATTGGGACAGAGGCAGGATTTGGCCCCAAGTGGCGGAGCCCAGAGCCTAAGCAGAATTGCATCATTCTTCCCTTGGAGTGCATTCACCATTAGACCCCTGAGATCCAGAGAGTGGAGAGATTAGGTCCCCACCCCCAAGGAGCTGGAAACACAGCGGACAATTATGATCTAATGTGTACAGCACCACGGGATGTTATGGAAACATAGGCGAGCAAGCAGCTCACTCTGCCAAGGCGCCTGGCCCAAGGGCCTTTGACCACGCTAAAGTCACACACCCCGAGTTTCATATGTCTCTAGAGATTTGCAGCAAAAACTAAGGACTCTTTAAATGACATCTGAGAGTCCCTCTGCTACTCACTTCTCCTTCCCAAGGACACTTTCTTGGCGGCAGCTGGCAGCCCTGCAATACGTGTCAGAAGCGCCCGGAAGTTGTGCCAAGTTAGTTCATCCAGTACAGAGGCTGAACTGGAAGGCGGGACACAGGGAGAGGCTCACGCCAGGATGAGGAGATGAGCAACAGGACAGCTCTTGCAGTGAGCATCTAAATTAGGAGCAGGGGCTGTCACATTTAACTCCCCCCGTCCACCTCCTCACCTTCTATTGACCGCATGACAACACTTAGGACACGTACTGTCACTGTATCTCTTAGAGTGAGTCTGGCTTCTGCACTGCACTGTGAGCTCCTTGAATTTAGATATTGTGCATTACTCATATTGTATACCCCATGCTTTATACAGTGCCTGCCACTAGGTAGGAGCTGGAGTGATATTTTTTACTTGAATTGAATTGAGTCTTTTCTGCTGAGACCGTGGTTCACCCCCTTTTCTCCCCAGTTATCTCCATGACCAGTTTGACTTCTCTTGGGAACTCGTCTGTTCCAAAAAATAAGCCATAGGTGGACGTCGGAGTGCTTCGCCGAAATAGAAATAGTGGCAGATCGATTTTTGAAGGAAGGGTGACAAATGCAAATCTGATTAATTCTTCACCTATTCGAATAAGTTCTTGAGCTAGTTATCTCTCATTTTTTGTATATGATACCTAACGAGATGCTGTCAGCGTTAAATGAGATAATGCATGCAAAGCACGTGGCAGATTGCTTGGTAGGTAGCAGTCGCTCGGTAAAGGGAAGTACAGGGCCAGTTCCAGGATGAGGCCAGTGAGGGACATGCCTCGGGGCCAGGATTTAAGGAGGCATCAAGTCCTCAGTAATCGAGACAAACCATTTTGTTAGTTATCTAGGGCTGCTGTGACAAAGTACCACAAACTAGGTGGCTGAAAAACAGGAATTTATTGTTTCAGTTCTGGAAACTGGGAATTCCAAATCAATATGTTAGCAAGGCCAGTGCCTTTCAAAGCCTCTAGAGGAAGATCCCTCCTTGAAGCCTCCAGCCCCTAGTAGCCCCACGTGTTCCTTGGCTTGTGGCAGCCACACTCCAGTCATTGCCTTTGTCATCACACGGCCTCCTCCTCGTATGTCTGTGTCCTCAACCCTTCTAATAAGGACCCCAGTCGTACTGGACTCAGGCTACTCTACTCCGGTCCGACCTCGACTGAGCTACTTAACATCTGCAATGACTCTATTTCCACAAAAGGTCATTCCGGGGTGCTGAGGGTTTGGATTTCAATATCGCCTTTTGGGAAACAAAATTCGACCCACGACAATCATATTTTTAAATTATTGAACAAAACGTCAAAATGTTAAATAAGGCAGGATCCGACTCTGTACTTTTGTGCCATCCTACCTCCTTCTTCTCACCCTGTTCCCTGCCTCGCCCTCCTCATTCTGGCCCTGCAGGATGCTGTCTTCATTGGAATTTTAGTTGTGCGGTTTTTGGTATTGTTGTCAGGCACTGTAAAGAGCTAGGCTAGGATGCTGGCGACATATCCAAGTAGTAAATCTTGCTTCAAATGAGCCACAAACTGGGTGCTAAAGGGTTACCATTTATTTCAAAGGCCTTTCATTTCTCATTCCTGAAATGATCTGTCACCAGGCTGAAAAGATATCTATTTCAAGCTAGAAAGCATGGCACAGTTTTTCTCTGCCCTTTTGAATTATTATTTTTTTTTTATACATGCATCGCCCCATCGTTCAGGAAGTAGGATTTATTTCCATATATTTCCTGTTACCAGTGGTGATCGAATCAGTGGCAGCTTTTTCTCTTCTAAACATGACAGATGTATATGTAAGAAACTAAGTTAATTCTCTTGTTGAGGTGTCCAAGGATGAAGTAAGTAGTTTGAAAGTAGAGAAAGGAACTCGAATACACCTGACATGCCAGGTATGCAGGTTTGCTTTATATATATTCTCTCATTTAACTCTATAGAAATCCCATGAGGGAGGCATCATGATCCACAGGTTATTCACAAATAAATTGAAGCTCATAAAAAGAAAATGAAGTTAAGATTCAAGCCAGGGGGTCTAGGACTTCAAGCCCATGGTTATCCCTACCTCATCGTACAGATTCTCGAAAAACACGATCTGAAAACATTATCCTTCCAGAATGCTTAGAATTCTGTGTCAGGTCATGATAAAAAATGCCCGTTTTCTGTCTGCAGTGTGCAGCTGCGTGCATGGAGTATGCATCAGTGGGATAGCCGGCAATGGAACTTGTGAGTGCCACTCTGCCTACACGGGCCCCAACTGTGACAAGCGTAAGTGCTGCTAGGTTCCTTCACGCCACCAGATCGAATAGGCACAGATGTGTGCATTTCGATTTCGTGTTCACATACTGGGGCTCGACACCAAATGTTTGGCTAGAAGAAAACCAAAAATTAAAAGGAGAGGAAAATAAAGGAAAAGAGGAGAGAGAAATGAAAGGGGAAGAGGTAAGGAGAAGGGGAGAGAAGAAATCATAAAGAAGATTGGAAGTCTAGGAAGTTTCGGGAGCAACATGGTGACATGGCTAAGAGCTATGTTTTGGGAAGGGCAAGCTGGTGGCAGTGTGAAAGACAGAATGGAGAGGAAGACATTGGGACTGGGAAACCAATCGAGGCCATCACAAGGTAGGCACCTAGTAAGTCGCGTTCTTAGTTCTCAAAATTAAGTTCTCAAAAACAGAACACGTTAACAAGAAACAGAGGCTCACCAGTTAGGCTCCAGGGATGCTGAAGGATACACCGAAGTTCACAAAACTAGTAAATAGGAGAGCTGGGGCTCAAATCACTTGAAATTATTTAAACAAACTATCATATTGGATCCAATCAAGAGATAGAAGCCACAGAGTGATTGCAACAAAGGAAGTTTAATATTGAGAGTTAGTAAGCTATGATAGGAGAGTGACTATAAAAATGCAAAGTGAACTCTAGGGCTGACTGAGCCTAACAAAGGAAGAATGAACTTGGAAGGGGGTGGCCATCCCCAAGACTAAGTTCAAATCTTGTTCAAGAAGATGCTGTTGCAGCCCACTTGGTGGAGGAGAAGTTTGCTGGTTTGCCCAAGCTAGCATGGGATCACAGTCAGCTGGCAGGCGAGCAGCGACCCTCCAGGACACTGATGAACCGCGGCTGGTGGGCGAGCACACAGAGGGAGTTGGGGCACTGTGGGTGCTAAACTTGGAGTATGCAACGTCTGTGTGTGGAAAGGGCTATGGGAAGGTGGTCACAGGGTCCAGACCAAAATTGCAAGGTCACTGACGGACTGTGCAGTCTGCGTGCACGGCTGGGGCAGAGTATCACTGGATGTCCTCACATAGCCACACAGCTGACGGACTATGCAGCAGCAAGAAAGCAAACAGCAGAAGCATGACACTGCAGGACAGAACCAGGAAGAGCCCCTTCCTCCTGCAGTGGGCCTCTAGTGCCCCCTACTGGCCAAGCTTAACATAGCACACAGAAGCATGACACTGCAGGACAGAACCAGGAAGAGGAACCCCTTCCTCCTGCAGTGGGCCTCTAGTGCCCCTTACTGGCCAAGCTTAACATAGCACTGTAAAGAAGAAATGTTCAGAGTCCTGTCCATTCTCACAGAGCAGGTGAAGAAGGGTGATTTTGGAGCTTAGACATTAAGAAATTGGACATTCTGCCTGACACTAGACTCGTTTAACTTATCCTCGGGATACTACTCTCCTGGTCTGTAAAATGAAGGGATTGGACGAGATTCAAATTCAACAACTTTAAACGCATTTTATTGAAAACCAGTGAGAAGCTATGAGCAATGATGGTAAAGGGGATGAATAAAACACAGCTTCTGCCATCTTCCCATGGAGGAGCCAGACATGCAGACAACAAGTTTGATTGGCTGACCCCTTCTGCAATCCTCAGTCAGCCTCCTTCCCCACCCACTCATGATCAAAAGGCTTTTTAAGAAGACAGGAGACCCAGGCCAGAATCCAGCTTAACGGAGAACGTAGACATGTTTTCCTCCAAATGACAAAATAATTCTGTTGCATCATAAGACACACAATGGACTGGCACAAAACTATTTACAAACCACATGGCAGAAAGGTTTTTATAATACTATAAAGTCCCTGAACTTAATTTTAAAATTGGCCAAGGAGCAGCTTAATTCTCACAAGAGATAAAAACTCACCAAGAAGCACAGAAAAGGTGCTGAACCCCACTAGGAATCACAGAAATGCAAATTGAAACTGTAATGAAGTAGTGTTTTGGAGTTTTGGAGGTGATGTTTTGGTTTGGTTTTTGTTTTTTGCCCACTATGTCACACAGATTGAAATGATAGATAATATCTATCTCTGGGTGTGAGGAAAAATTACAGTACTGTCAGTGGGAATAGGAATTGCTACAACCTGTGAAGAAAATGTATCTATTAAATTTTAAAGTATGATCACAGTTCGTTGCTGTGGCCCCAATTGTAGGAATTTACAATTTACAGGAGGGATAAGCACCAGTAGTCAGGAATATATATGTACGAAGAAACTCATGACAGTGTTGTCTGAAGAACAAAACAAACTGGAAACATTGAGCGTCCACCAGTAAGAAATGGTTGGATCTTATGCTAGTTAGAATAATGCCAGCTGCTGTCAGAAATAAACACAAAAGTTCAATAGCTTAACAGGATGGTTTCAAAACTGCTCCCAAGGCATCTCAGGGTACCACATAATCCTCACAAGGCTGCTATAGGATATTTTAAATGTCTGAGGAAAACAGTGATGCATCTGTAGAATACCGTTCAAACTACTAGCTTCAGTTAGATCACACTTTCAATGTTAGGTAGCACTATATTCCTTTCAATGATATCACATCTTTACAAAGTTACATTTTCAGTGGCCACTGTGCTAAAAAGCAAGGACTGTGCAAAAATCATTTTGGCCAGAACAAAGGTGTAGTTTCCAGTCTGGTTCTAAGGATTAAGAATTTGTGTAGTGTCCAACAAGCTCACACATCCCATTAATAAGTAAATGTGGTTATTTAAGAATGAAATAAAAATATTTATCTTTCTATTAACTACATTACTTTTCCAAATTGCTACTAAGTTCTTATGACATAGTTACTGAATTCTTCCGTTCTAACAACTTAATAAACGGACCTGGTAGATACTTCCTTTGGACTGGGGTGCCATGAAAAAGACACCAAGGGCACTGAGAATTTGGGGAACCTCTGGCTTAACACAACAGAGGTATATTTTTTAGTCTTGTCACAGTTCATTGTGGGTGTTTCTGGCTGACACCAGCTTCCCACTACATAGTGATTAGGGATCCAAGTCTTTCTATTTCGTGTCTTTGCCATTCTGTGGCACCCCAGAGTACTCTACTTTGAACCATAGAAGGAACCAGAGAGGATGGAGAAGCACCTGCTTATAAAGTCCAGAATAACACATAGAACTTCCACTCCGTACTCCATCAATGCAAACTAGTCATATGACCCCTCCTGGACACAAAGGAGGCCTGGAGATGTAATCCTGAAAGGCAGCCACTTTGCAGCAACAATTCTACTTTATGGAAGGGGTGGGGATGTTCTCTACGAATATTTTATTCAACTACCCACTGCCGGAAGAAATTCTTCATGGGCCTCTCATGGTTGTGTACATCCTGAGAGCAGCTCACTGGCTGCCCTTCGCTCCAAGCCCTTTTCAAGGATGTTCATATAGTGAATAGCCTTGGAAGATACAGAGTCTTCTTTGGAGATTACCTCTCAGCCCAAATTTGCCCCTTTTGCCTGCTCTGTGATAATGGTGGTGGGCTTTGGAAATATTTCTCATTTGCAAACCAATAAGATGTGATGCCTTATCAATAGAGGGTGCTGGAGGGACACTAAAGAAGGAAGGGTTTTCTCTTCCTGTTCCTGGTTTAGTTCACTCGCCAGGCTCCTGAAAAATAGCTTTTCTCCACAGCTCAGCCCTGTGGGGCTCGACTTCCTCCAGCATCCAGCCACTGTCTATTTTGTCTAGTGTGAGCCTCGGGCAGCAGCAGCACAGCCAGGAGTCCCAGACAGTGCAGGCTTGTGCCTGACCCAGGAGCATGCTGTCCTGTGCACCCTCTCCTCAGCTCCATGCACAACAAGAGCCCTACAGGGCTGGCCATCTGGAGAGCTGGCCACCCCACCTTCATTCCACACAGCTGGCCCCGGAAGCCACCCGGGCCCGAGGCACATATAGAAGTCCACTACACTTCTGAGAGGGTGGTTATTACCTCATGGTCCCAGGAGCTTCCCCGAGTACCAAGTGAGTTCTGAGTGTTGGCACCTCTCTGGGAATGACCTTCCCTGAAGCCCTAGAAGGAAGATTTCCGGCAAATTGCACCATGAAGGCACCTTAGCACCTTCTCCACCATCCAGTGACCAAAGCCATGCCCTTTCTGGTGACATCAGAATCTCAGCTCTGGAGGGAGGAGGATTTAGCTAGGGTACTGTCTCAACCCTAGAGCGGTGATTGTTCTTCATATTTCTGGTATTCCTTTATTATTTAGAATTCTTTTTAACCCCCACAAGCCAATTCCCCATTATTCCAATTCTCTGTTCATAATTCTTTACACTAAAACTTTCCCTAATCAAATTCTCGTGTGGTTTCTGTCTCCTGTGTGGGCCCTGATTAATATACATTGCCTATTATTAAACTAAAAATAAAAATTTTTAAATTAAAGAAAAAAAAAAACACATAGGTTTCCTAAGATTCGAGCTCCTCTCCTGTAATGAAACAAACAGTCAGATCTCAGTCCGGCCCCCTTTGCATTGCCTCCTGGGAATCGGAGCTTAGAAGAAATGGTGTGAAAATGCAGACTCTCTGAGTACTGCTCTTGATGTGAGTAATGAACTGTCTTTAATCTCTGACCCGGGAATCTCACGTCGTCGTCTACCAGCATCCAAGACACTGAATCAGCCCAATTTGTTAGCTTTGTAACATGAGTCTGATATGGCAGACTCTATAGTTTTTAATAACCATCTATATCCCATTGATATTATAAAATACTACTCAGTTATTAGATATCATTAGATATTAGATATATATAACCATCTATATCCCATTGATATTATAAAATACTATTCAGTTTTTAGATATTAAAGATCGTTAAAGACCTCTAGAATATATTGTCAACTTAAAAATCAAGTTTCTCAATATTTTAACAAGATTCCATTTTATTTAAGAAAAAATATGTAAATAAATTTATAAATAAGCATATTATACCGGTTGTTGACATTGGTTATTTGGGGAATGGGATGGGAGAGTGAGAATAAGAAGATAGTTAATTTTTACTTTATGCTTTCTGTGTTTTTTGAATTATTACAGCAAATCTATCTTACTTTTAGTAATAGGAAATACTGCATCTGTCGAGCGTTTTGTAACTGGTTATTCTGCTCGTGCAGTTACCTCAGCGATCTTCCTTTGCAGCCATCCCTGAATGTGCAGCTTTGCTCTGCCCACAAAATTCCAGATGTTCCCCTTCCAGTGAAGATGAAACAAAACTGGAATGCAAGTGCCTTCCCAGTTACAAAGGCAATGGCCAATTCTGCGAGCGTGAGTAGAATGCAGATCCTGCTAGTTTATTGATTGAGATGTTTTGGTTACTCAACAGAAAAAAAAACAAAAAGAACTTACGACCTCCCTAATATTAATGCAATGACCACTGCTATTTCTCTCTATGTCATTGAATGAAACATATAAACAGTTTTAAGCAAAATGCACATCATGAAACTGGAGCCAGACTCCTCGAGTTCAAATCCCAGATCTGCCTATTACCAACTACATAGCCTTGGACAAATGCTTTAACCTGTCTATACCTCTATTTTTCTGTCAAACGGAGATAATATGGTACTCACTTTAGACAGTTATCAGGATTAACTGAGTTAATGTGTGACAAATGTTTAGAAACAGAACCCAGTACATATAAATTCTATAAGCATTAGTGCTTTATTTCATGCTATTTTATATTTACATCCATATATAACATGACATAATAATATATTACCACAATATCTGTAGTTCTAATCTCGGATGGCCATATGTAAATCTGTGTTGCAGGTAGGGGTGATCAGGTAGGGTAAGACGAAATGTTTCTTTATTCCCTCTCTTTAACCCGTTGAATGCCTTTGCGGCTTTGATGAGCTGTGATTGGCAGTCCCTTCACAGTTCAGTTTTCCTTCTCCATCCTGAGTGTAGTAACCGTCTCTTATTGTGTCATTGCCTCTCAAGCCATCAATCCATGCTTACAAAACATCTGCCACCCTCATGCTCGTTGCACATACCTGGGACCAAATCGGCACAGTTGCACATGCCAAGAAGGCTACCACGGGGATGGCCATGTGTGCTTACCAGTCGACCCCTGCCAAACTAACTTTGGACACTGCCCTACGAAGTCTACAGTGTGCATATATGATGGGCCTGGACAGGTGAGCGAATGGTGCATGGAACTGATGAGAACAGAAGTAGGACAACCCACTGGAGGCAAAACGTGCCAGAGGTGTAATTTGTCCTTTGTGCCCTCCATTCTCCCTTTCAGTGTTCTGTTTGGGCTTCCTCTCCAGACAGACCTGCATGTGCTCAGGGCAGATTTTAACATGTCCCCTCCCCCGTCCATCCTCTACACATTTTCCAAGCTGGCCAGTCAAAACTTAACTGTCCTACATTCTCTTCTGTCCCAGCCCTATATGTTGATTGACAAAATATATACACAACTCAAATTAGATGAACAAATTAACTGTTTGCCAAGTCTTTTCCTCTCCAGACAGACCTGCATGTGCTCAGGGCAGATTTTAACATGTCCCCTCCCCCGTCCATCCTCTACACATTTTCCAAGCTGGCCAGTCAAAACTTAACTGTCCTACATTCTCTTCTGTCCCAGCCCTATATGTTGATTGACAAAATATATACACAACTCAAATTAGATGGACAAATTAACTTTTTACCAAGAGTGAGTGTGTAATTGACATTCAGCAGCAATCCTCTAGTCTCTATCATGTCTCTTCAAGATAACAGAGCAGTCTGAGGACCAAAAATTCTCTGTCCTAAGGGATGAACACTGACAAAATGTCAGGCAGCATTGACAGATGGTAGGGATCGTTTCTGGGGTGAGAACCTGACCTTCTAAATCACATCACAACCTCAACTGGTAAAAGTTAGCCTGGTTAGGGAGCTATTGCTGAGGAGTTTAGTTGAAAGAGCCTTTTCCTTAATATATCATTCATCTGTCACATATTTACTGAGTGCCTACTGCACCCATAACTGCACGTCAGTGAAGGGAACCCCTCCGTACAGAAGGCCATCGGCTGCCTGGGTGAGAGGAGAGGTTTGAAGTTCCTGACGCACAGTCATGGGTTCCCAACAGTCTAAACAGCACCCCCTGGGAATGCTTCCAGCGGTCCCTGCAGAGAATCCACCCAATCTTATCTCCGAGGAAAAAGAATATATCACATGACATTTCTGCTATCAATTGCTGAGACAGGTGTGCAAGAAATTCAAAGGGCTGAACTCTCATCCTCGAAGTGAGGTCCCTCATAGGCAAAGTCATGTTATATTCTGAACCACGGTCCCAGCACCTTGGGAGTGAGGTTAAAAATAGTCTTTGTCTCTTAAAAAAATGTGTCCCAAGGCAGATTTTCATGTCTTAGAAACCCTCCATTGCTCAAACAAAAACAGCACATTCATTATTTCCATTATTCTAAAGCAGAATATTCCTTAGCCTCAGCATTAATAATATTTGGACCAGATAATTCTTTGTTGGGGTGGGGGGAGCTATCCTGAGCATTGTAGGAAGTTTAGCAGCGTCCCTGGCCTCTAGTGGCACTGCCTCCCTGTCCTGCCCCATTGTTAAAAATGTCTCCAGGTATTGCCCAATGTCTCAGTTGAAAACCATTATTCTAAAGCAACATCTGAACCTCAATCTCTACTCACCTATAGACGATCTAAAACTAGGAATTATGGTGCCAGCAAACAAGGAAACTGAGAAGATCACCTATCAACAAGGTACATGAGTTTCCCAGCAGATGAGCTGGACAGACAAGGTTTCCAATTCCAGATCCTTTGACAGAGTTCTAGTTTAAGCTCCCACTTGGGACATACCGCAAGTTAGTCTTCATGGCAGAATAAAAATATGAATTTAAGAAGACTATAAGCTTGATTTTTAATTTTTTAAAATTACAGTGGACATTCAATATTATATTGGTTTCAGGTATACAGTATAGTGGTTAGACATTTATATAACTTACGATGTGATTCCCCACAACAAGTCTAGAACCCACCTGACTCCGTATATAGTTATTACAATATTATTGACTGTATTCTGTAAGCTGCACTTTACATCCCCCAAAATCCTGCCCGGATCCATGTAAGTAAGTTTAGAAATGGATCCTTTCCCAGTTGAGCCTGCAGAGGAGCCCCACTACCCTGGTCAGCTACTCTGTTGCAGCCTCATGAGATATCTCGAGGCAAAGGATCTTCAAACTAAGCTGTGCCCAGATTCTTGACCATAGAAACTATGAGATAATAAATGAGTATTGTGAGCAAAAAAACAAAAAATAGAAGAAAAAGAAGAATATCAGCTTAAGTGTCTAACTAGAACCCTATTGTTTTTCTCTCCCTGTCCACTGCAGTCTCACTGTGAGTGTAAGAAACATTACCACAACTTCGAACCTGGAGTGGGGTGCAGTGTGACCGATATCTGCGCATCTAATAACCCCTGTCATAGGAATGCAAACTGCACCACCATCGCACCGGGCCAAACCAAGTAAGTCTTTACAGTTTTACCACCATCTTTCTAAGTGGCCAGTTGATGCTGTAACTTCTTGAAGAGCTGGAAATGTGTCTTATTCAGCCCTGCATCTACGCCCAACACCACATAGCACAATGCAAGGAACGTAGTAGGCACTCAATAAATCTTCATTTAATGAACGAATCGTTCAAAAACGGTTTCCTTTGCGGTGACCATTAGAACAATCTGAAGTACTGACCTGGCCCGCTAACATGGTATTAAGTGGTCAGAGCCTGGGAGAAGGAAACCACTCTCACTGGGAAAACAAATGTCTGTTGCAATTGCAAGGGTTTGACCTCTAAGGTATATGCCTGTTTCCTCCTCTATGAAATATTACTTGTCAGTGGTGCAAAACAAGACGAGAGAAAGTGAATAAACACTAGTGGTGTTTCCTGGACTCCAGGTTTCTAAAGAAAGGGTTTGCTGTGAGTAAAAATATTTGTGTGACAATTCCTGAGGCAGAGACAGCTTGCATGGTGGGGAGGAGATGGTACTTAGAGTTTAAAGACCTGGGTTTGAGTCTCTGCACTGGTATCTATCAGCCCCGTGACCTTGGGAAAATGACACCATCTCGCTGGCCTCAGTTTCTCCGTGTATTAAATGAGCACAACGATGTCTACTTCTTAAAGTTGTTGTGAAGGTTATGTCAGAGAACATTCTGGAAACTGCAATACAGCTTATTATGTTGTTACTAGCGGGTAAACTGAGGCTAGAACGGACGTCTTTTGACTCCCAGACCAAGGCTTCTATCTCAATGCCACTTTCAGTTCTCATCATCATCAGACTCCCATTGTGAGCTCAAAACCATAAAAGACATCGAAGCGTGTAATTATAAAATAGTTTCTGTGGTTCCAGAGCTGCCTTCTCTCTCCTTTGGAATTCATTCCTTTTATAGCTGGGTCTTGAATATGTGGATTTGCCAAGATCGGTCTTGCAATCATCACATTCTATCTGAGCGCATCAGTAAATTGTTACTCACCGTGGGTGGAGTGGAAAGAGCTTGGGTGTCAGAACCTCTGCGTTCAAATCCCAGCTCTGTCACTTACCTTAGCCTCTCTCAAATGGTGTTGCCTCTGTCATGAAAGGGGGAGAACCAGGCTGTGAGGGGGATGACGTGGGACTACAATCATCAATCTCTGAGCAGCGCGTGGCACTGGAAGTCACTCCCTACGTGTGAGGCACACACAAACATGTCGCGGCCATGAAAAGGGCACATATGCACCCAACACGCATGCCGTAAAGGCACATCCCCTCCTGAAATACAGATTCGGGTAATAGTGACAACCGAACAAGCCTGCTTGCACTCTTTCTACCGTCCTCTGAGAGAGCTTGAGTAGAATACTCCAAACACTTTCTTTTCCTTCGTGTTTGAGAAGATGAAATTGAAAAATGATACTGGAACATCGGAATAATATAAGTTGCATTAAAACTTGTGTTTAGAATGTCAATGGAACAGTGCATTTTAGGGGTGTGTGTGTAACTCACAAACCTCCTTGATCCTCCCACTGCTCTCCCCGCCAAAAACTGACTATCTTCAGCTGAAAAGAGGCCTAGGTAAAGGTTGGCTAAGTTACATTGATAAAATACGGGGCCGTCAATAATTTAGTTTAGGAAATTTAGTTCACCCAGGATAAGCAATTATAAAACGAAGGCTTATTTTGTTTATGCCGCCTCGATATGGCCATCAGTTTATGTAGCGTATTCAGAATCATACTGTGTTAGCCACAGAAGACTACTCAATGAACAATAATGGGTTCAAATGTGGACCCCACCATTCACCACCAGGGTGACCTTGGACAAGTCATAGAATTTTTAGAACCACAGTTCCCTCCCCTGACCAGTCAAGCTAGACACCAAGAGTATCTCCCTGGGAAGAGCTACCACTTTCAACTATAAGCTCCATTTTGATTATCACTGAGGAGAACAAATAGCTTCATTTTTACTTTTACTCAGGAGAGGCGGCACGTCAGAGCCACAGAGGAAAAAGTCCTTCCTCTCTTATTTGGTTCAGTTCAACTGAAAAGACTAGATGCGACTGAGAATTTTTGGTCCTCATTCCAACTGTACAAATGTGCAGTGAACGACATTGAAATCTAGAGACTCTTGGAACACTAGTGACGCTGATGACATTCAGTGTTTGTATAAGATTTGTACAGGCTGGGATTTCTTGATGTGAACACCGAGAATCTTGTCCATGACAACATGATGCAGAGGCAAGAACATGGACTTTTTCAGACCGACCTAGGTTTAAATCCCAGCTCAGCTACTCCGAGATGTGCTTCCAGCAAAACGGCCTTTAGACCTGCGTGACAGGCGGTCCTTCCAGGGACACCACATTTTAGAGAGCCCCAGTTGGCCCTCTGCTGGCCACACCAGGGCAAGGAGTCTGAAGGACCCAGGGGACATGCTCTCCCAGAGAATAACCTTATTATTCTCTGCCCAAAGCACCTCCAGGACATGCACAGGCTTTTCCTGGGACCATTCCCCCGAAGTATGGGCAAAGGTGGCAGTTTGCTGAGGGTGCGGATGAGCCAACATTATCTCCATCACTCTCATGAACACATCCTTGACTCTAGTTCTGCTAGTACCTCTTATTCTTCAAATACACCACAGTATCCTCCCTGCTTAGGCACCCTTCCCTCCTACCAGCTCTGAGTCAAGCTAACACACCAATTCTTCAGCGTTCAGCTCTAGTATCTCTACCTCCAAGATGCCATTCCTGTGCCCCCATCCACTCAGACGCAATACCCTCTGGGCTCCCAAGGCACCCATCTATTACAGGTATCACCCTGAACTGTGATGAGTATGTAATAGGGTGGTGGTGAGCTCAAGCACTGTCACTTACAGGCTGTGTGATCTCGAGTGAGATACTTAACCCTCTGAAATGAGGCTAATAACAGAACCCCCATAGGAATGTTGTATTAAATAAGATATCATAGTAAGGCCTCTAGAAGTATAACTGGCATAGGAACTATCCATAGATGTTAGCTATTATTAACATTACTGATCTCAATCCTCAGCTAGAATGTAAAGTCCTTGGGGGGGTCCATGTCATATTCATCTTATTGCAACAACTCCTGTCCCCCAGTGAAACAACGTAAGTTTGGAGGAACAAATGAATCAATGAAGGAATGAAATGAATAAGTGAAGGAATGAAGGAAGCAACAGTACTAAGAGTTTGGGATGCCCTATAATTAAATAAAACTAAATCTCATCCAGCATTAAACATAATTAATCCCATCCCATAAAGTATAAAATGCAAATGGCTTATGGGTGTTTTTAAAGCCTTAACAGGAGATCTTTACACCTGATAAAGAACCAGTTTATAAAAGAGGCAATGCTGAGAATGGTCCCTTAGTGCAACTGAGACCATTTAAGTTGGAAAATTATCTCATGAAGTCTCAGACTTTGGACCAAGATTTTAAATAAAAATAAAAAATATTTATGTCTCAGACACTCCATTCAACACTGAGGCCATTAAAATACAATTCTCCTGCCATCCTTATGGAAAAACAAGTCAAGTCCTTCACACAAAACATTGGCCTCATAACAGCTTAGGGAAGTTTTAAAGAGAAACATATTTAGTGGTTTGTCAGAGTTACTTGTCTTCCTATTAACAGTTGTCTTCGAATGAAACTTATGTAACTCAGGGCAGGATTAATTTTCAGTGATGACTATGTATCATTTTCAGGAGTTACCAGTCCCCCTCTTCGCCTTCTTGAATTAACCATCCCGTGTCACAGTGCTCACAGAGAAGGCTGCTGTTTAAGTAGGAAACCGTTGTTCGGTTGTATTATTCAGTTGTAGACTCTTGCTTCATGGTTAGATTATTCGGTTGTAGACTCTTGCTTCATGATTAGATTTACCCTACTGGTTTCCTAGAGCAGGGCTTCTCCATCCCAACATGGCTGACGTTTGGGGCCAGATAATTCTTGGTCGTAGGTGCTGCCCTGTGCACTGTAGGATGTTTGGCAGCATCCCTGACCTCTGCCCACCGGATGCCACTAGGAACTTCGCTCTAGTTGTGACAACCAAAAATGCTTCCAGACATTACCAAATGTCCCCTTTTGGGGGGGGGGAGTGGGGGATGGGCAAAATTATCCCTGGTTGAACACTACTGCTTTATAAAAACCCTGAAGACTCAATTAGTAAATTTATCTGGCTGGGAAACTCATATGTATCCTTCTAGAATTACCTTAAATTTCTATCTCCTAGAATCTGTTCTATATTTCTCCAGGCATAATTGGTCACTTCCTCTTCCATGCCCCATGGCATCCTATTCAGTCTTCTCTCGTGGCTCTTACTATGGAATTTAAGTCATCTGTTTATGGACTTGTCTTGCTATGTCCCAGCCCCTCCACGTGACTGTGGTTCTTATTGCCACCATTTCCATCTTCACCGCCATTGTGGTCATCATCATCGTCATCATCTGCCAAGTACTGAGCTTTTTCTATGTGTCTGTCAGTTTGCCATCTATTTTTCATGCATTGTCTCTTCTACCGACAGCCCTAAAGGCATTATTAAACTTATTTCATAGATAAGGAAACTGGAACTCAGGAGGTTAACTGGCCTTACCATGTTGCTATAAATTATTTGTTTTCAGGTTCATCTCTAGCACATCAGATGCTGCAAGGGCACAGTATCTGTTATTATCATCTTTACAGCCCTCTTAATTCAAGGTTCCCAGAATTAAGTAAGTACTTAGAAAATAATCCATTTGACTGTGAGGCAATGTCCCCGGTGCTGAGATACAGTGAGGAATTGGGTAGAATCCAAGTTCTAGAAGAGCTTCCCACCTAGCAGAGGGAAAAACACCGCAAGAGGTAATTTTGATGGACAGGGCTGTGATGGAGGTATCACCAGGATACTCCTGGCAGGGGAGAGAGTCAGGAGGTCAGATAAGGCTGCCTAGAGCAGGTCGCACCTGAGCTATAAGGTGAGGCTGGGAGAGCATTCCTGGAAGGGCACATGGCCTGAGAAGGTCATCATAGTCTAAAAAAAAGCAATTTGGTGTAGCTGGAATTTGCAGTGAATGGCAGGAAAGAGATCATCAGGATCCCCTTTCAGGGCTTTGCACGCCATGCTAAGCCCTTATACCTTGTCCTGTGGGTGAAAGGAGTCCCTGAGAGATTTAAGCACAGAGGTACCATATTTCCCTTCTGGAGAGACCACATAGGGGGTTGTGTGAAGGATCGATTTGAAGGGAGGAAAACGAAGGACAGAAAGACCAGTTAGGAAGTCGTTGCAGCAATCCGAGCAAGGGGCGATAAGACTCTGAAACATTTGTTCGGCAAACTTGTTGAAAATATTTCTATTGGGCATGGGACCACATTTATAAACACGACTGGATTGATGAGTTATCTCTGAGGTATAGTATAACCGCAGCATCCCTGCATCTGTCTTCTCTGAAATGTTCTTCCCTATGTCATATTTGGTTCCCCACTTACCTCCAGGATCCTGATGAATGTCACCTTCCTAAGCACCTTACCGATTTCAACCAGCTGTCAGCTCATCTTTGCTGGGCAGTAATGGTGTGCTAGAGCCAGGACTTACTGATTCGCCAGAGCTGATTGTTAATTTTTCAAGGACTTTGCAAGTTGGTTGGCATCACGTTGGTAGTTCGAGACTGGCCGAGGTCGGAGAGTGAACCATGCAAATTAGAAAATGCTGAAAACTGGGGCTCCCCCACTCCCGGCTCCGGAGAGCTGATTGTGCAACATTTACCAGCACTCCACTGCTGGCATCTTTAACTGTATCTTTAACTCTCTTTTTCTTTTATGAAACTAAAGTATGGCATAAATTCTGTGACTTTGTTGCTTCTATATTTTAATTCGGTGATGACTTGTTGCACAACTATGAATTAAGTACCTACTATGGACTATGCCCTGTACTAGATCCTAGGATTACAACAGTTAATAAATCAACACAGCCCTTGCCCTTACTCTTTACTCAAATTAGATAGGGAAGCAGATATTAATCAAATAACCCCTCAGTTAGGATGCAACAGACACCAGTGACACAGAGAGGAGCTATATAGTACCACGAGGGCACAGAATAAGGGGGACCTGATCTACAGTGGGGAGTTGGGAAGGGGATGGATGATCAAGGAATATTTCTCTAAAGAAAGGACAGTTGAGCAGAGATCTCAGCTCGGGGGGAAGGGGAGGGGAAGAGTCTTCTTGGCAGATCAATAATTCTGAATCTTTACTTGCAGCTGGCTTCAGAAGCTTATTCTGACTCAGTGGCTCTGCATTGGGGCCCTAGAATCTGCATTTATATCACTCCAAGTGATTCTGGTGTCCATGATCTCTTGATCACACTTTGAAACACACTAAGGCAAAGAGTATACAAAAATATCTAGTGTTTATAGATGTGCATAATTTATTAAGTATCCATTTCTCGTGGGCCTACTCTATGTCAGGTACTGCAGTGGGAGTGCTCACCTGTGTTCGTGCCTCCCCTCTCCTGGCCTTGTCCCTGGCCTACCCCCTGGGCATCACTTTCCTCATCTTTTGCAGACAAGGAATCAGATAAGAGAGACTTAGACTGTAGGATCTCACCAATCAATGGCTCTGAGACCCTGAGAATGTGTTTTCACCCTCTCTATAGATGCACATGCCAGAAAGGTTACGTGGGCGATGGCTCAATGTGTTATGGAAACATCATGGAGCGACTCAGAGAATTGAACACTGAACCCAGAGGAAAATGGCAAGGAAGGCTGACTTCTTTCATCTCGCTCCTGGGTACGTGGCTGCGGGTATAGATTTCCACACTAAGGGCGACCCTCTTTCAGGCAAGGGCATCTGCAAGATGCAATCATTCAGAAAACGGCAGGCGAGCGAGGCAAGGCTTGTCTCTTGGGATCAGCCCTTCTCGGGAAGGGTCATGTAGGTGAGACAAAAAGCACAGGCAGCTGTTTCCAAGGAGACAAGCAAGAGTTAGTGCCAAGAGATCCGGCAATGCAATAATTAGGAGGCAGAGAGCTGAGGACAGGGTCCTGGGGTTGCCACAGATCAACAGGTCTACAACAGC
>NW_006437736.1:6110926-6120248 GCF_000325575.1 Pteropus alecto | reverse complement strand
CCCTGAGCGCTCCATATGTGAAACAAGGTCGGCAGCTAATGCTTGGAATAGAGAGTGACTAAGCCCCTGAGACAGTGTCTGTGTTCCTCAGCGGAGGTGCTGTTTGAATTTGAGGAGTAGTCTTGTTGTGTGCAACCATCTCGCACATTACTGGATGTTTAACACCGTTGGTCCCCAACCACTAATTGTCTGTAGTGACACATTCTCCACCAGCCCTCCCAGGAAGGGTGACGGCCTAAAACATCTTCCTAAAGGTCATTATCCCACACTCCCTTAGAAATGACGTATTATAGCTGATAGCAGGATTAGATAAGACTTTCAGTAAAACATGAGTTTGGTCAATCTACAGAAAATAAAACACAGACTCAACCAGTCAGCAGAAGCCTTAAGATATCAGTAGAATTTACCAGTCACCAAAAAAAAAATGATTTCCCAGAAAAAGCACAGATAAAGAGGTAAATGTCCTCCATGGGTCATTGCTGGACTCTCAGCAGAAATCTTAACGGACATCCTGCATAAATGCCCTCCTCTTTCTGGAGGCAAGCATTACCGACATGCCTTGGGGCTTGGGGGCAACCTCACAGCCCTCCTCTAAGAACTCTGAGAATATCATCAAATGAGAGCCACTGGAGTCACAGCTTATCCTTTGCAGACCTGACCCTCGAGCTTTTCCCAGGACTAAGTCTAGTCGACCTCTCACTTGCCCCGTTTATGAGGTGCTGGTACACATCGCCTCCTGTGTGAGAGCACAGAGCTCATTCTTCTGGGCCAGGTTCCCCAAGGGCATGGAAGCAGGACCAACCTCATAACTTGTAGGACGGCGTGCAAAATGAAAAGTCAAAGCCCTTTGATAAAAAATAATTAAGCATTTTAAGATGACAACAGCAGGGCATTAAACCAAGCTCGGAGCTCTTCTGAGCTGGCTCTGGGTGGAACAAGGGCTGCGTCCTTGTTCACTGACATGGTGACAGCTCAGAGTCAGGCACCTACTGGGTGGGGCCATCTGAGGATTTTGTCACATGACCCTCACAGAATCTCTCACTCTTGGGGATCCATGAGGCCCAAACTGTTTCTCCGATGTCCACTGAGTCAGTGCCCACTGATGGCTCTGTCGTTATGAGGAACCCTTTGGGGGGGCGCCATGACATCATGGTGCCTTACGTTCTTAGACCACTTCCTAGTTTACAAAGGACCTGCACATGCCAATTAGAACAGTGAAGCTCTTGAGTCAAGGGCCTCAGTGGACCACAAGGGCAATGCCTGACTTTATTGCCTGATTTTATTCCTCATTCGTGTTTTCCTTCTTTGTGTATTTCAACTCCTAAGACAAAGCCTATGCCTGGCCGCTAAGTAATCTGGGACCGTTCACGGTGCTGTTGCCGACAGACAAAGGCCTGAAAGGACTCAATGTAAGTATTTAAAATAAACCTACGCAGAGGGGCTAATCATTGGGTAAATTTTTTTTAGTGAAATATAACATCCTGGCAGAACGTGCGCAAATTGTAAGTACACAACTCGGTGAACTGTCAACAAAGTGAACGTATTGTGCATCCAGCGAGACCATGACCAGCTCCCTTCTAGACCCCCTGGTGCCTCCTTCCAATCAGTACCCCCTCAGGGTTTACCATGCGGAGTTCTTAACATACAGGGATGTGAAAGGTAAGATCTGCATCATGCAAAACTGCTCTCTTCCTACAGGAAGAAATAAACCTCGCACATTAGCTAGGTCATTTGTTTCTTTAAAACGATCATAAATGGCAACAGTGTTGGGGGAAACTAGAAGAAAACTGTGGTCTTCAGGGTGACCAGCTATTGTCTGAGATAATGTCGTCAGTGGGAATGAAACTAGAGTGCCTAGTGGATGTGCAGCATCATGATGGTACCGATGAAATAGATTTGGTTTAATGCGGGTAATGGACATATTGATTTGTATCAAATTGGTTTATCTTAATCGGATACGTTTTTGTGGTAACAATTTTTGCTCCACTGAATAAAAACCCAGGAAGTTCCAGACTCTCTCACCCTGACATGCCACCGCCATTAATCTGTCTGAGATGAATCTATCATTAATACTCAGAGGTGCCCACACTTGTCTGCTCTCGGGGAGGAGAGCCAGTATATTTTGAATGCCTCTGAGCTCAACCCATTGTATGTGGTCTCTTGTTTAATATGCAAATTAAATTTTCACAAAGTCAATAAAAATTAGCTGTTGGTGGATTGTTGACGATAGACTGACAAAATGTAGATTGGGTTGGATGGATTTTGAAATCTTCATTTTACCGTTCAAAAGCTCCATTGGTCCATTCTACCTGTTCTCTTCATTTCTGTCTGTGTCCTGAGCTCGAGATGATTCCTTGGTACCTGCCATCCTCCTGCTCCTCCTGACCCCAGTGCCCTGCTGTCTCTACTATGTCAGTTTTCACGCTAAGCACCGCACCGACCCCTCACCCCCGTGGTTGGGGAGTATACTCTGCATCACTCCCCAGATTTCTGCTCCCTTTAAGGCCTGGCCCGGGGCAGCTGCGCTCATAGAAAGTCATCTGTGTCTGAAAGAGCCCAAACCCCAGTGAGGGTGCCCCGGCTTTGACGTGCGTGATGCTGAACAAGTCAATGCATGAAGTAGAAACGTCGTTTTCTCCTTTAAACGATGGTGACTGAAGGAAATGGCTCTCTTTTCCTAGGTAAAAGAGCTTTTGATGGATAACGAGGCTACTCAGTACTTCGTGAAACTCCACATAATTGCCGGGCAGATGAACACTGAGCAAATGAATAACACAGACACATTCTATACCCTGTCTGGAAGGTCAGGGGAAATCTTCAACGATGATAAGGTAAGGGTTTCTCCAATGTCCACTGACTCAGTGCCCACAGTTGGCTCTGACTTTGTGTTTAGGTTGTGAAAGTTTACAAAGAACTTTCCCTTATTCCTTGTTTGTCAAAGTAGTCCCCTGCATAGGAAGAAGTGAAGGGCAGCACCAGAAAGGGTCAGGTAGGAGGCAGGGTGCATGCTTGCGGAAAGCGGGTGATAAAGTGTTTGATTTTGCTCTGGTCTGAATTAGTTTTAAGGCAACCATTATTCAACTGCCAGCAGGAAGGAAAAATTTTGCAGTAAGCCTGTTTCCTGGAAGTATCAGCACAAAGCCAGATCAGCATTCCTCTTACAAAAGGAAATGGATTATGTTTGCTTTAGATTGTTGGAGTTTATCCATCCTCTCCAGCATAACATTCCATCTCTCCTAATGCCATTAGTTCTGTTTTGTTTTTTAAGTAAAAACATCCTCCTCCCCTTTTAGAAATAGCTCTTTTTGTGACTTTACTGAGCAGGGGCACATGTGATTAATTGACAGAATGTGTGTGGGGAGGGGGGTTGGCCTATACGGTGACATTTCACGAAACATCAATAGTTGGTAGATTATTGAGTTCTTACTCGATGCAAGGTACTAGTATAAAACTTTATTTATGTTATATGAGATTCACAACAACCCTATAAAGGATGTTTTGCCAGAGCCAGGGTTCAAATGCAGTTCTGTCTGACTCCTAAACCTGAGCCCTTAACCAGTAAGTTGTACTGTGTGTGTGAGAAAGGATGGATGGATGGATGGATGGATGGATGGATGGATGGATGGATGGATGGATGGATGGATGAAGATTTGGCTTTCTCACAAAGACATGCATGCATGTATTCATTCGTCCATTTATTCAACAAATATTCACTAAGCCTGTAACTTATAGCAGCCACACGGGAGGAAGAGGAATTCGCTTCAGTTATTCATTCAACAAATATTTTTTACCGTGTGCCTTCCTTGTACACGACACTAAAATAAATGACAAATTTATATTAATTTGAATAGTTTTGCCCTTTTGGAGCTTACAGTCTATTGGGGGAGACCTATAATGCCTTATTCACATTTAGCATGGGGTAGTCATCAGTAATTTCAAACACTGTCTTAATTGACCTTAATGAAAACCATGTGGAGTCAACCAAGCAGATACCATCATCCTGATTTATGTTAAGTGACTTATCCAAGATCACACAGCCAATAAATGGCAGAACCCGAGGACTCAGGAGTCCTGACTTCTAGCCCAGAGCTCACTCCTTCGAGAGCATCACATTAATTTTATTTTATTTTTCCTTGATTTTTAGGACAATCAACTAACGCTTAAACTCTACGGAAGCAAAAAGAATGTAAAAATCATACAGGGGAACATAATTGCTTCCAATGGGCTCCTGCATATCCTCGACAGAGCCATGGACAAGATGGCGCCCACATTTGAGAGCAACTCTGAGGTGAGCTATTTCAGGTAAAAGTGATGTCAGCCAAACTCCAGCTTCCTTTGTTTCCTGGAGAGTCGCATCCAAGAAGAAAATGCATGCCAGTTGTATGTACTTGTCCTTCATTTGTACTAGGACCTCAACCATGGGGAAGATGGGATAATTTGTTTTCAACAGAATTCTGGATAGCTCTGCAGAGAGAAAGGTGTGCAGTAGGTGTGGCAAAGATCTTGATTCTGTGACCTCCTTTATGTCCACCTCTGACAATTCAGTCCAATGACCAGTGAAAATTTATCCTCATGCTTTATGGAGGTGGGCAGTCTCACTTCAACAAAATTTATTCCCTCTGACCTATTTGATGATGGCTAAAGGCTATTTCAGAATGTGCAGATCTGAATTACTATTTCAATAATAACAGAAAATATTTGTAAAATGTCTATCAGGTTTTTTCATATCTATGCACACTTACACAAAAACTCTGTCATCAGTATTTTAATGTTAAGATGTCTATTTCCTAAACTACCTTTTTTTATTTTTAAACAAAATATCTTTTTTTAGCAAACCATAATGACAATGCTACAGCCAAGATACAGCAAGTTCAGGTCTTTGTTAGAGGTATGTATTTTTCATGAATTTCTGGAGAACGTTTTATGCCCAATCCTTTGTAAAATTAGCAAGGGTGTTGATTATAAATATTTTATGAGGAATTACTCAAATATATATCTGAGATAGATTGCGGATATAAAATTTTATTTCTCACATTCAGAAAACCAATGTGGGACATGCCTTAGATAAGGATGGAGTTGGTGGACCATACACCATTTTTGTTCCAAGTAATGAAGCACTGAATAACATGAAGGACGGCACTCTCGATTACCTTCTTTCTCCAGAGGTATTGCATCTTACTTACTCTGATGACATCATGTCAGCATCACTGCCTTGGTCTATTCCGTACAGGCTTTTTCTAAACTAGAGATGGCAAATAAGTAGCATATGTATCACCACCTATCCGCCTACAATGAAGGCAGACGTCATTAATCAATCACAGTACTCTGGAACTAACCCTGATATTCTAGTTGTTTAAATCTCCTCCGTAGAATTCCAAGTAGCTGTGACCAGTCTATCAGACTAGGCATAGGAAATAAAATCAGTTTGTAACTCCAGACCTAAGTGGTCGGTTTGATTGGTCATGGCTCTTCTAATATTTCTCAGGAGCACAATCAATATTTTAAGTTCTCCACAACACTAAAACCCTTTAGAAAATGAAGTCTAAACTAGGCCATTCTGGGCCTGGTCTAGGCTAAATTTAAAAGGACTAAATGTCATTTTTAGATGATCCTGCCTTTCTTTTCCACTGCTCTCATTTCTCACCACAATAACCCTCTCCTTAGATACCATAAATCTTCAGTTCACTCACATTCTCCTTTGAAAGGAGATTTTTTTTTACTCCTTCACCCTAGGTGTAAATGGTTGAAACCATTTAAAGTGTTTTCTCTCCCAGAAATAACGGCCTTAAAGTAAAGAGAAGGATAGCTAATTATGGAATTTTCTTTTCCTCTGAATCCTTCATTTATATACGTTATATTAAATAAATTAGAATCATATTGGTCAACAAAATTATATATGTTTCAAGTTTCCAATTTTAGAATACGTCATCTGTATATTGCATTGTCTGTTTACCACCCAAAGTCAAGGCTCCTTCCATCACCATATATTTGACACATTTTACCCTCTTTTACCTCCTCCCACCCCCCCTTTTTCCCTGGTAACCACCATACTATTGTCTGTGTCTATGAGTTTTTGTTTGTTTGTATTGTTTGCTCATTTGTTGCTGTCAGTTTTATATCCCACACGTGAGTGAAATAATACAGTTCTCAACTTTTTCCATCTATTTCACTTGACATGATTTTCTCATGATCCATCCATGTTGTCACAAATGGCAGTATTTCATCTCTTCTTATGGCTGAGTAATATTCCATTGTACATATATACCACATCTTCTTTATCCAATAATCTGTCGAAGGACACTTTGGCTGTTTCCCTGTCTTGGCCACTGTGAATAATGCGGCAATGAACATAAGGGTACATTTATCTTTATGAATAAATGTTTTCAAATTTGGGGGGTAGATACCCAGAAGAGAGATTGCTGGGTCATATAGTAGTTTAATTCTTAATTTTTTGAGGAACCTCTGTACTGTTTTCCATAGTGGCTCTACCAAGGAGGTATCTCATTATGGTTTTGATTTGCGTTTCCTTACTTACTAGTGAAGTTAAACATTTTTTCATATGTCTGTTGGCCATTTGTATGTCTTGGGAGAAATGTCAGTTCAGGTCCTCTGCCCATTTTTTAATTGGATTGTTTGTTTTTTTGTTGTTGAGTTTTATGAGTTCTTTGTATATTTTGGATATTAACTCTTTATTGGAGGTGTTGTTTGCAAATATCTTCTCCCATTCAATCAGTTGTCCTTTTGTTTGTTGATGGTTTCTTTTGCTGTGCAGAAGCTTTTTTGTTTGATATAAACCTGTTCATTTATTTTTGCTTTTCGTACCCTTGTGTTTGAGGTCAAATTCATAAAGTCCTCTCTAAGATCAAGGTCCATAAGTTTGGTACTTATGTTTTCTTCTATGTATTTTATTGTTTCAGGTCTTATTTTTGATCTTTTATCCTTTTCGAATTAATTTTGGTATATGGTGACAGAGAACAGTCTAGTTTCATTTGTTTGCATGTGGCTTTCCAGTAAAAGCACCATTTAATGAAGAGGCTTTCTTCCTCTACTGTATGTTTTTGACTCCTTTAGCAAAAATTATTTGCCAATATATATGTGGGCTTATTGGCACAAACATTTGTGCAGGGCCTGCCATGTACCCCATACTGTGCCGTCTGGGGACACAGTGATTACTAAGCCAGAAAGACATGGTCCCTGCCTTTCAGGAGTTTGCAGTCCAGGTCGGTCTGACATTTCCCAGAGGTCCCCACTTTTTCTCACCCTTTCTGCCACTGAGCACTCAAGCTTATGATAGCATTGCCTCTACCTGCAATTCCCACTTCTGGGTACTATAAAGTAGCTATAAGGGGAAGTTAAGATCCAGAGGCTAAGTAACTTGCTCAAAGTCACATAGTTACAGTATCAGTACTATGGAAAGCATCACTTCTCAGTCTGGATAACTAACTGGTGGTCAACATCAACGTTCTTTTTGGTAACCATACCCTGCATGTAATGCTATTGACTTATAGATATGGTGGCCATTCACTTTATCATTTACACCAGGACACTTTTGAGAGTGAATAGAATTACCAGAACAATAGGAATAAACCAGGGTTGTATCAGACAAACCAGAATATATGGTCGCCCTGCTCACAGGTAATTCCCCTCACATGTGGACCAAGGCCAAATGCAGAGCAGAGTCTGGGTGAATGGAACTCAGGTTCATCAGGGTTTTCTTTCATCCTGGGACCTCACACTGTTAGAACACGTCCCTAGAATGGTCAACCTCTTGAGAGTTACTGTGATCTTGATTTGTGATCCGTCACCTTATGAAGCCATTGTAACTATGGCTGTGCCACTTAAGAAGCAGAATTCAAAGGCTGTGAAGCTTGTAACTCCCAGGTCTGACTCAGCTTGGAGACTGCAGCATACTGCAACAGACCAACACTACTGCCACCTCCTTCTTCCCCCAAAGAGAGTGGTCCCCGTGCTCAATCTGTACTCTTTCTCCAGGGCACCCTTACAGGGACCACTCATACTGTTTTTAGTCACAAGACCCTCTTTTTCTGCACTGCTGCTTCTGTTTTCTGAATCATGAGAAATCTTTGCAAAGGGCTTTAAAGGAGAGATGACCACATACCATGGGAGCTCAGAAGGGAAACTGTCCTGACCAGATAACCCTAACGAGGATCGTATATTCCCAAATAACCAGTATGTCATCTGACAAGCAGATGTTTATTTATGGCAAGAGTGAAACAGAATCGAAAACTAAGGTTGTCTTTTAAAAAATTGGAATGTAGCATTAGACATTCAGAGAGGTAATGGAGCAGAGTGATTTCTGAGAGCTTGGGCTAATTCTCAGGTTTATATCCTGAGTTAGCTTTGTGACCTTGGACATGTCTTTAAAAGTCAGTACTATCACATACAGAGTGAGTCAATGGTAGTCCCTGCTGCACAGGGCTGTCGGAAGGATCGAAATGTGCACATATGGTTTCAGAACAGCTCCTGCCAGAGCAGGAATTTGATGAGAGTTAGTTATTTGGAGGATGGAATTTTTCTCACCCTGGACTTCCAAAAAAAGAGATTATGGGTTATTTATTTGTCTTGAGTACGTATCTAAAGTCATTTAAGGAGAGGAAGTGTTATATTTTCTTCATTGACTAACAAAGTATTTTAATTCCTTTGCAGGGATCTTGGAAGCTTCTAGAACTCATCAGATACCACATTGTCCCATTTACCCAGGTTGGTCCCCATTTCCTGCCCTATTTTCCCCCTTGCTTTCAAGATATATGACCTTGTCTTAAACTGAAATATTTTGGTACTAGAAAATATGTGACAATTACTCCTTTTCTGTAGTTCTGAGCATACCTTAGCAATGAATAATGAGCCTGCTATCAAAGAAATCTTCAAAGCCACAAAAATTCATGACATCAAAGCTCCCATTATTTATTTCAGGAACTTGCAGACTGTTTTTATCCAGGGAGGATTTTCTGAAAGCAAGGTGTCGTGTGTTGCTCTAAATGTCTCTGTATTTCTTACTGCAGCTTGAAGTGGCCTCCCTCATTTCGACCCCTCACATTAGGAGCATGGCCAACCAGATCATCCAGTTTAAAACAACCGAAAATGTAGGTACAAGTTCTACCACTGGTATCATTACTCGCGTGCATTTTTGCTCTTCTTATGATATTTCTTCGGCTTTTCCCACCTCTACACTAACGCACAGGCTTAAACTCTTTACAATTATTTCATTCATTTGTTGCTTCTTTCAGGAAATATCTGCTGAGCCATTATATGTGTGAGAGTCTGAGCTAGAAGCCAAGGATAAAGCGGTGAAAAGACAGGC
>NW_006437736.1:6096459-6110888 GCF_000325575.1 Pteropus alecto | reverse complement strand
ATGAGTTTAAACCAATTAGTTATTTAATTACAATTGTAATAAGTGCCACCAAGAGGAATTTAAGAGGGCCATGAGAGCATGTAGCAAGAAGAATCAGAACAAGTGTAAGGGTCCAGAGGTCCTCAGTGAGGAGATGATGCTTTGGCCAAGATTCAAAGGATGAGTAGAGTGAACTTGGGCAGAGATGAGAGCATTCCAAGCAGAAGGGAGGGAACGTGACTGACTTAAGAAACTCAAAGTGGGGGAACATTATTCAGCTGAGTCCCTGGGGTTGTAATATCAGCAAAAGCCTGGCAGCGTAGAAGTTATGTCTCCTATTGATTCATTGTTGCTGGCGATGATGATGACCATTCAGCCTTTCAACAAATATCTGTTGCCTGCCTACTATGTGCCAGACACCATTTCAGGTCCTGAGGTAGACCTGTGAGCAGGCAAAAGTCCCTGGTTGCCTGGAACTTTCATTCTAGTAAATAGAAGGTTAGACAATAAACAAATGAAATAAGTAAAATATATCATATATTAGAGAGTAGTAAGTGCTGAGATGAAAAACAGCAAAGCAAGGAAGGAGTATAGAAAGTAGAGATGGGACTGACATTTTAGATAAAGTGGCCAAAAAAAAAAAATCCTCATGGAGAATAAGAGAACACCTGAGCAGAGGACCTGAAGGAAATGAAGGAACAAGCAGTGTGACTATCTGGATAAACAGCATTCTGGAGAGGGAACAGTAAATGCAAAGGCACAAAGCAAGGAGTGTGCCTGACCTGGCTGAGGAACAGCAAGGTCACTACGGATGGAACAGAGGGAGCCGAAGGGAGAGAGGTCAGAGGGGAGCTCAAGGGAGTAAGAGGGAGAAGGAGAAGTGGGGTCAGGTTACACAGGGCCTAAGATCTCAGGGTAAGGGCGTAGGCTCTTACTTGGAAAGAGATGAAAAGCTATTGGAGGATTTTGAGCAGTGAAATGACAAGATCAGACATACAGTTTGGGAGACTGGATAGGAGGCGATTACAATAATCAAGAGAAGAATGATGGTGACTCAGACCAGGTTGTAGCACGAACATGGCTAGAAGTGATTGGATCCTGAAGGTATTTCGAAGGTGGACCCAACAGAATGTGTTGATGGATTGGATGGGGAATGAAGAGAGAGGAAGCCAAGGATGACTCCTGAGATTTTCACTTGATCAGCCACAAGGATGGAGTTGCCATTAACATAGCAAGTAGAGCAGATTTAGGGGGAAATTCACTAGTTTTCATTTTCTGCTCCCTACTTTACAACATAAGTAGGAACTGGTCTGGGTTTGTTCACTAATATATCCTCAGCGGAGCCCGATACAAGGTCAATAAGTGTATCTGAAAAAAAATGGATCCTCATTTCATCACAGGGGTAAAAGAATTTGCCCAGGGTCTCATAGCAAACATATTGTAGAGCTGGAATAATTAATTATACTTCTTCCCAGTCTGGCACCTGCAAGGACCATTTCTGCAGGGACATCCTTGCCTGGTGTCAGTCGAGAATTCATTTTACAGATTCATCTTTCCCTGTCAGCAAAACCCTTCGAATAACAATCTTCCACTCAATGAAGAGTGAAGTTGAAGGCTTTTTAGTGAGGTCGCCACTGTTCAGACCTGCCGGGGGACCACTGGTGCTCCTGCTGTACAGAAAGAAAGATGCCATTGCTTCTTTCCAGGGACAGATTCTGGCAAACGATGTGGCGATGGAAGAAATTGAGGTCACTGCCAAGAACGGCCGAATCTACACACTGACTGGAGTTCTAATTCCTCCCTCCATCGTCCCAATTCTGCCCCACCGATGCGATGAAACAAAGAGAGAGATAAAACTGGTAAGAAACGTAGGGCGGTAAATAAGGGCCCCACAGACCAGACAATGTTCTCTGCTTTCACAGTTCTGATGAAGCTGACAAAGAGAGTTTTACCCAAGGAGCCTCATCCCAGAGGGGTTTCTTTCTTCATGAGGAGGCGGGTGTGAACTAAGGTTCCTTTGGAGGAGTTCCCACAGGGATAGGTGCTGCACAGGAGTATTCGTTTTCTAGAGCTGCCATAACAAATTGCCACAAACGAGGTGGCTTACAGCAGCAGAAATGTATTCTCACGCAGTTTTGGAGGGCTGAAGTCCGAATTCAAGGTATGAGCGAGGCTATGCTCACCTCTGAAGGTCCGAGAGGGGATCCATCCTTGACCCTTGCAGCCTCTGGCTCCTCCCAGCGATCCTGGGCATGCCTTGGCTTGTGGCTGCATCACTTTCATCTCTGCCTCCATCTTTGCATGGTCTTCTTCCCTGTGTGTGTCACTGCATGTCCCCGTCTCTTCTTGTAAGGACACAAGTCATTAGATGTAGAGCCCACCTTAATCCTGTATGACCTCATCTTAACTAATTACATCTGTGAAGACTCAATTACTAAATAAGATCGCATTCTGAGGTTTAGGGGGACATAAATTTAGGGGAACACTGTTCGACCCACTACACTTTAAGAGGGATTTAAAATAGAATTTCTTCTCAGGTGAATACTCTGGCCTAACCCATCAATTGTCTTTTTGTACTTCTTTTTGAATACCAAACTTTCTGTTTGCTTATGAACTTGTGTGTTCTAATGGCCTTTCCTGTTTTCATAGCAACTTTTTGGCTCAGCTGGTTTTAATCAGAGCACCCCAAATTTCAACATTGCTGTACATGTGATCTTTCTGTTCCCATGGAAACAACACCCCAAAATTACAGCAATAATAGATCTGGGTATTTTTTAGGACACCTCAATAATACTTCAATGATTGTTCTCACAATATCCTTGGAATATAGGAATTGAACAAGGAATAATGGCCTCATCTTATAGATTTTATTTTATTGATCCTTCTTCTTGTCATGAAAGCTAGAAATAGCTAGTTGAGCACCTGGCACAGGCTTCTGGCTGATTCCTTTGATTCCGGATTTCTTAATTGATATAATGTCTCTGATATGTTTTAGGCCACTGAGATGGTACTAATCCTCCATGCCAGTCACATACCGTCTGGGGGATTTGATTCAACTTTGAGCACCACTTTTTAAGAGAGGCAGAAACTTGGTCACTTTCCCAGCCAGTCCCTGGCAGTGATTTATGTTTGGTTCCATCCTTGAAATAAATATTGGCAGGTACATCACCTGGCTTTGACCAGGATGAATTTCAGAACAGGACACATGACAATAGTCTCATCCCCTGGCCCAAAGATAAAAATAATCAGAAAATAGGGCCTCTGCAGAAAAGGGTCAATAGAAGTCAACAGTTAGACTCCTTCAGGGCTTTCCCACCCTAAGCAGCCACCATTCAAGTTCAAGGAACGAAGTCTGTGGAGGGAAAAGGACAACCCTAAGTGCCTGCCTTGTTGCAGGTTGCCTGGTTCCAAGTTATTCAAAAGCTTGTTCTCCATCTATCCCAAGAACAGAATCAAGATGTGGGTTTGTGCCATAGCCAAAAGGATTTTGATTAGATTGGAAATAGAGCTTCCCAATAGCTGCCTTGGAATGGAATCCTCTACTATTTTCTCTGGGTTTAGTCAAATCTATCTGCTCTGTATGGTTTACGGTATTTTTGATTAAGTCTATTAAAAGCACAAATGCATTCTCTGGAAAGTATTTAGGGCTAGCAAAGAATAGAAACTGCTGGCACCTTCTGGAAGTCTCAGTTTTCACCAGGCTGAACCCATAGCTGCCTTTGGGCATGTATGTTTGGATTTGGGGGCATGTGTGTTTGGATTTTAGAGGTTTAATAAAGAGCACCCTGTACTCGTTTGTGTCTAGGGTCCCTGCAAGAAACAGAATTTATTCCAATGTTTCAAATGGGGAGACTTTAATGAAGAAGCTACTACAGAGAGATAGGCAGGGCTAAGAAAAAGAACAAGTTATGCTGAGGCACGCAGGGAGAGGCGATGGCGGGAAACCATTACTGCCCCCAGGACCATGGAGTCATGGGGAGTTGAGTGCGGGGTGGGGAGTAGAGTTACCGGAACCCAGTGGGAGTGGGAAGAGTAGAAGAAGTGACAATCATTAGGAGCTGTGGGGATGTTCCCTAAGCAGAGAGAGAGCAGGGAAAAAATACCTTGACCTTGCTCTCCTCCTCCCCACCAATTTCCTGCTAGTGCCTCCCATTAGCCAAGATCAAATGGAAGCATACAAGGAAGCCTGAGAGATCATCTCTCGAAGTCTACTTTCTGGAGCACAGGACCCAGTATAGAAGGTCAGAGAATGGATCTGGAGAGATTTGGATGTACACTCCCCTTGCCTTCCCCTTGAATTCAGAACCAATGGAGAAAGAAGTCTAGGAGACTGAAAGCAGAGATTCTGTGTTTAGCCTCATTACTGCTAAGCTCATTGGAGAACAAAGACTTCATCCTAATCCTTCATCCTTGGTACAGGTGGACAACTACAATGTCCCCTCAAGGTCAAATGCCTCTCTATGCAGCAGAGAGTTGATCACAAGCCTGAGGCTTGTGAACAGTCTGACCCTAAAAGAAGGAGATAAGGGAGCTGAGCAGGGTGGGGAGTAGTCAGTAGGGAGTGGGAGGGAGACCAGAAGTGTTGTTCTAGTGGAACCCCCTTCTCAGAGAGGAAGTGTGAGGCCAGAGAGAGCAGTCCCCTGCTCCCTCCTACAAGGGCACCTATGCTGATCTGCCATCTTCTCTTCCAGGGCACTTGTGTAAGCTGTTCTCTGGTGCACTGGAGCAAATGTCCTGCTAACTCCGAGCCCACAGTGAGTGTGACAGCTTCACAAAACCACACATCACCCAAGCAACTTTACTGGTGTGGTTTCTCATCCTTTCTACCTTTCTCTTAAAAGATATTAACTCCAACTGGGGTAATATAAGACTGGCTCTTAGCCTTCTATGTGGGGGATGGTAAAAAAAGACAACTCACAGATCCGTGTTTAAATCCTTGCTCGTGAACCCTAAGTAAGTTGCTTTAACCTTTTCACTCTAATTTTCTATATCTGTTAAGTAATAATAATAATAATAACCACAGAGACAGACTTAGCAAAGAGTAAAAACCCAAGCATGATGTATAAATCAAGTAGCCATTCTGTCAAGTTTATTCCTTTTCTACTTTTCCCTCTTAAATAAAATTCAACGTTTTATTTAAGAGGCAAAACTTTACCTCCCTACTCGGGGTCTCCAGCTGGGCCTCAGAATTAAGTCGACATAAAATAGATCAACAGGTAAAAAGCATACAGATTTTTACACCTACAGGGGAGCCCCCATAGGAGAATGAAGACCTAGAGAAGTAGCAAAACCCAGTGCTCATATAGTAGGCTGAGGATGAACAAAGAGAGGCAATTTTGGAAAAGTAACTAAAACGTATGGGGAGGCTAAAGGAAGATCAGTTATTTTAACAGGACCCGTTTGTACAGATCTTTCTTGGCTTCAGCCGCCTGTCCGTGGTGACAAGATATTCCTTTTCTCCTGATACAGGGAGGACATCTTTCATGTGGGAGTTTTATCCCCTGTTTTCAGAAAGGAAAGGAGAGATCGAAGTGTCCCTTTTGTACCTACTGTTTTTCAGGTACCCTTAGCTCAAAATAATCCTCATGCCAAAGTGGCATACTTTGGAATGGCGTATTCTGCCACCTTTTATTCATATTTGCTCTTCTCAAGCATTATTCTAGAGAGAAATGTCAAGGAAATGGCACCAGAACCGTCAAAACCTTTCAAGTTTGATTGAATTCCACACACGTCTATTGAGGACTATAATGCTGGTTCTAGGGGCCAAAAGATGAATAAGATACAGTTTGTTTTATTTTGATTTTGTCTTGAGAGGCTTTGATCCAACAAGGAAGACAGACAGTTGTATAATAATTTATAATTTGTATGCCACGTATTCATGTAAAAAGCAAAGCGTCCTGAGATAAAGTTGATAGAAATCTCTGCCTGTAAGTTCATCCTAAAAAGGAAACTCCCAACCAGAAGTTTCATTCAAGACTAGAATAAATCACTAAGGAAGGCGATGGGCTCTTTAATGCAGTCCTATCGTGAAGCATTTAAGAAAGCAACACATGAATATTCAATAGACACAGGTGTTCAGATATTTATTTTGCTTAGTGAAACCCTGAGTCCTTAGGCATGCTCTCAACCAGGGGATATGGAGAGGGAGGAGAAATAGAACATCGCATTGGCTAGCATCACAGCGGCTATGATGCTCTGGGCCGGACGTGGTTCAAAATGCTTTATGCAGCAAACCTTTGAGGTAGGTATATTATCATCATGACGGTGTGTCATGGGAGGATTGAGGCAGAGTAACATAAAACACCTCGCACAAGGTCACTCTGCTAACCCGTGGCAGGACCATGATCCCACCTTGCCTCGCCCCAAGGAAGGAGGGAGAAGAGAGGAAAGAAAGTAATGAGACAAATGGGTTGGAGCCCAAAATCCCCCAAAACTGCCTCTCCCATGCTCCCATGATCTACCGTGGTTAATTACTCTCCGATCCAACGAGAGAACCAAATGTTCCTTCCTCAACAAATACATCTCAGATTTTAGGGTTTTATAGTTCGTGAAATTCTCAATATCATCTTCTTGAACAAGAGCCTAATGAAGGGGTAAGCTCAACATCAACATTTATGTTACATAAAATCAGAACCAGGGACTAATGCTTAAGACAAAACTTGAAATCAGTATTATTGTCCCGTTTCACAGATTAGGCAGCAGAGGCCCACAGAGACGACATGACTTGCCTGTGATATCCTAAAGTTGGTAGGTGGTAAGGCAGGTCCCATTCTCCAAACCTGCCATCTGCTACCTGTGTTCCTTAGAAAAGTGATTTAACCTATCTGGGCCTCAGTTTCCTCATCTGTTAAAAAGGATGAAAAATATCCACATGGAGTTGAAGATCGATAACCTCATTTGTGCAATGTGTCTGGCCCTAGTAAGTTCCCAATAAATTATAGTTCTAGGTAATTAAAGTGGACATGAGAGTTAGAGAATGGAACGATCCGCTTAAATCTGTCCCCCACTCCCTACTCCTGAGAGAAAAACTCAGACTCTCTCTAGTCTTTTTGATGGCTCTCTCTATAAATTAGAAATAGACTCTTTACTGACTCCAAAATTTCTATATAAGAGGAGCTTAGGGGTGGCAGTTCATTAAAAGGGGAGACTAAGCCATATCTAGGATGGACAGGAACGTGCTCCTTGATCGATTAGCAATATCTGCCACTGCATGAGAAGGGGCAGAAAGATACTCGTGTCCTGCGCCATGCAAACCCTGGCCTGTATTCTACCAACGAGGAAGCAGAGTACCTGAAGATGATGACCAAGCTCTGACCAGGACCCACATGTGCTGGTGTCTGGAGCAGCTTCCTAATGTCGTTGGTGACATGGAAGTAGAACATCTAGTGTATGTAGAAGCCAAGGAATGCCCAGAGGACCTCGAAGCAGACTGCAATGCGTTTCCTCATTGGTTTCTTCCAGGCACTTTTCACACACAGATGCGTCTACACCGGCAAAACAAGGAGCCTGAAGAGTGGCTGTGCCAAATACTGCAATGCCACTGTGAAGGTGAGGAGGGTGTGTGGCCGGAGCCCTCCTCCGGGCCACCAGTGATCACACAGAAGCCAGCAGGATGGGGCCAAGCTCTTGGGCCCGAGGTTCTGTGCAGCCACGGGTTGCCTGTGGGCCTTGTCAATGCCTTACTGCAAGGCCGTCGAAGGGCAGATTCTCTCTGTGGCAGCCAGGCCACCCCCTTCCCCGTGTCCACCCCTCCCATGGTGGCCTATCACTCTTAACATAGAGTCCACACTCTTGACGCCCCACCCCCCCACCATGGCCCACTCTCTGTCGCTGACCTGTCTCTCACCCTCAACCCCATCTCAGAGTGTGCACAGCGGCCATTCCCAACCTCAGAATGCTCCTCCAGATTCTCTTGGGGCTAAGTCATCTTTCAAGTCTCCATTTAACTGTCACTTCCACCCAATCCACAGTGGCCTCCCCAGTCTCCCCCACCTCTGTCGCCACCTGCCGCCACTTTATTATGGTATTTTGTTTTCCCAGCACTGACCACTCACTGTTTTCCCAGCACTGACCACCCTTCTTCTTCTCCCTCTGTTTCTTCCTCTTTTTATTTACTGTCTCTTCCTGGTTAGATAGAACATAGACCCTGTGAGCACAAGCCTTCATCTGTCTTGTTCACGTGGTGCCAGAGCCAGGCTGGCCCCTGTCTCTTCCTGGTTAGATAGAACATAGACCCTGTAAGCACAAGCCATCGTCTGTATGTTAAGAGTGATAGGCCACCATGGGAGGGGTGGACACGGGGAAGGGGGTGGCCTGGCTGCCACAGAGAGAATCTGCCCTTCGACGGCCTTGCAGTAAGGCATTGACAAGGCCCACAGGCAACCCGTGGCTGCATAGAACCTCGGGCCCAAGAGCATGGCCCCAGAGCTGGCACCATGGTCGGCCCTCAGTAGATTTGTGGTGAACAGATGGCTGGGCACTAGCCATGCTGTCATCTGCCAAAGAAAAAGTCTAGCTCATAAAGGGGGCCGGGGCTAATGCTATTTATGATAATAATAGAAATTAAAATATTATCTCCTTTGAGGGATGGGCACTCTCCCTTGGGTTCCCAAGGGCCATGCACATTTTGTTTCTCAGGTACCAAAGTGCTGCAAAGGCTTCTATGGGTCTGACTGCAACCAGTGTCCAGGAGGCTTCTCGAACCCGTGCTCGGGAAATGGACAGGTGATAAGGCTTACTTTTTCACGAATGCTGAGGCTGACCTTTCGCAAGTCAAAAAATAATATTTAAAACCATCGAACCAAGAAATGATACAATGCCAGCCACTATTCCCAGGAAGTAAGAGTAAAAGATCAGTTACTGAAAAAACAGATATCTGCATTGGAAGGAACCTTACAGGGCAGGGGCGTGGAGGGAAAGGTGTAGTGATGCCTCCTAGTCTCTGCCTTTCTGTTGCTGACGGCATGACCTCGGGCAACTGAACAAGGCTCTCTGGACCCCCTCCCAAGGGAGGTAGCAGGGTTGGCTGCCCTGATCGTCAAGATTCCTTCTAAGACTAAGATTTTATGATTTAACAAAATAGCACTGCCCGGTGATTGCTTTTTCTTTTTAACCTGTCTGCAAAACCTTTTGAAAAGTAAAGGCCAACACTTCATTTATCTAGTTTAGAGGCCAGAGCTAAATAAATGAAGGAGAAAAGAAAAAAAAAAAAGTAGCTGTGGTTCACACAGGAAAAGTATAGACCTGAACTTGTAAGAAATCCGTATCTAGCGCATGCTTCTTTCAAGAGGAAAGGAACCTGTATGACCACAGATGGGGACCCCACGCGGGTGAGGAGGCTACAGTGAAGCTGGTATGGATGAACTGCTGTAGCCGGGTGGTCAGGGAGGCACCCAAGCCCAGCTCTGGGGCATGTCGATCATTACAAATCTGACCTTGAAATGGCTGGGGAGGTGGGAAGGAAAAAATATTTTCCAGTACAGGAAGAAACAGTACAGTGTAAAGTCACGGATCTGAGCAAGTGAGGATCTGGGGGAAAGGTCAGCCCTTAATCTGGGGGTCACTGGCTTGTCACGCTATCCCGTAAGCATTTTTGAGAGGTTCCCAGTTCACCACTGTGACTCTCCCCTGCTCCCTTGAATGACTTCCCTAAAGTTCTAAATCCTGTTTGAGCTTCCCACCTAATACCAACATGACTCCACTTTCCGCAAACAGTCCCAGACAGTCAGTTCAAGCAGGATCAAGCCTGAGTTCAAAGAAGTCGGGCCATGCAACAAAAGGGTCTGGGACTCCCGTGGGGGCTTGTGTTGTCCTAACGGCCCCCAGGGCCTGCCTTTGCTCTCAGTGCGCAGATGGCCTTGGTGGCAATGGGACGTGCATCTGCCAGGATGGCTTCCAAGGCTCCCAGTGTCAGTTCTGTTCGGATCCCAATAAATATGGACCTCGGTGTGACAAAAGTAAGTGGCACTTTCAGAGCTTCCTTCTGCTCCTCATTCGGGATCCCCGCTGCACTGCAGCAAGTCTGTGGTGCAGGCCTGGTGTCCAGGGCCCTTTGCTTGGTGATGGCCTCATTATAGGGCATTGCTCAAGCGCTGGGTTCTCAGGCTGTAGCATATATCAGCTTACCAGGCCCCACACGCAGAGTTTCTGAGACAGTGGACCTGGGGTGGCGTCTGAGAATTTGCACTGCCAACAAGTTCCCTGGGGAGGCTGACCACTGCTGGTCCAAGGACCACACTTGGAAAATCAATCTCTCAAGGTTTCCACACATTCCTGAAGTGATAATGGGTTTCGTAACGACAGACTTGCCCTCTGCCTTGCAAACAGTCTGCTTCCATCAGCTCTCCCTTTGCAAAATGTATGACCTCGGACAAGTTACTACACCTCTTCTAGGACTCAGTTTCCTCATCTAAAATGGAGATAATAATACTAACCGCCTTGTACTTGAAGTTATAAGTGGAAAGCACTTGCCTTGGAACGATGCCTGCATGTAGTGTGCACTACCAATAAGCTAGCCTTTATTTTCATACATTATTATTTTTGCTGTTGCTATTATTCTCCGTTCAGTGACAAAAATGTCAAGAAGCTTGTAGAACATGTCGAAAGTTTCACAAGACATTTAAAAAAAATGCAGTTATATAATCTGAGAAAATGCATTGTGTTCTTTAAAATGATATTATGTATATATTCATATATGTAAATATATTTAGATAACACACTTCTAAGTTAGGATTAGAACTTAAATGATAGAATAAAAGAAAAAGATCAGAGCTGGCTATGGAGTCAAACCCAGCTGAAGTTAAATCCTCACTGTACAACCTTAGAAAAAAATCTCTCATCGAGCCTCGATTTTCCCATCTATAAAATAGAGATAATACTGGTACCCACTTCATAGATCATTGATTAAGTTAGGTCATAATTTAGGGCGTTAGCACAGAGCTTGCACCTACCAAGTAATCAGTAAATAAAGCCATTCTTATTACTATTACTATTCTGTTCACTCACTTGTTTTGAAATGCACAATCCTTCCCTTCCCCTACCTTACCTGATCTTCACGACTACCTCTTAAGATGGACAAGAAGCCAGAGCACAGTAGAGTCAGGGCTGCTGATCGTAGTCCAGTATTCTTTTTTGCCAAATAGGGTTTCTGAGGAAAAACAAATCAGGGTTTATGCCAAAGCCTGCCAATGTCGGCATTTTTATGAGGACAATTGGGTCAGGCTGCCAGGGCTGGGGCAATGGTGTTGGGCTTCTTACTCGAATCTTTCTCACTCCACCATCTCAGGCAGGGGACCCTCCTTTCTGAGGTCTTGCTTCTTGCAAATTAATCCCTGACTTTCTTAAAAGTTTATGAAAAGTCCTTTTTGTTTTCAATCCAGTCATGCTTTTCCAGCCCTCGAACTGTTTCTCTTTTACTTTCCTGGATATTGGCTCCAAGCACCCAAACTAATTTTTCTCCCATTAGTCCTTTCTGGGGCAAAACCACAGATTCCTTCATTTCTGATCATATTCAAGCCTCCAAATCTTTGCCACCTGCCTTTGAGAATCATTCACACATGTGCGCATAGGAGCCTGAGTCTGATGAGCTGGCTCATGCTGCAATTTTTAAATACCTATAATCAAAAGCAAAGTAAGCAGCTAAAGTTAAAAATGACAACAGACATGTGGAAATGCCAGTGAATTTACTGATTTACTGTGCTGACACATGGTCACTAAAAGAAATGGACTCTGAAGGCTGGAGTTCAAGTCCATGCTTGGGAACTTAGCAACTAGTTAAGCAATTTGCTTCACCTGTCTGGGCTTCAATTTCCTCATCTGGAAAATGGGGATGATACTTATTTCTGAGGCTATTCATGAGATAGTATAAGTTAAAAGCTGGCCCGATACCTAGAACAAGGTCAGTAGGCAACTCGTTATCATTGGTTTACTGTGATGAAGAGTGAAAAACAAATATGTAAGCTACGCATCAGAGATCATGCCAGCAGGAGAAACTAATTCTATTTTGCCAGAGTGTCTTCACAAAAAGATGAGAAATTTCCAGACTAAAGTCTCCAACCACAAAGAAGATAAAAATTGAGTTCCTTGGCTTCTTTCACAGTATCACAACCCACCCTCCCCACCATACCTCACACACATACGTAGAAAGCAGCCCTGAGACCAAGCTTTTCTCATCCTTGATGGGACAGTCAAGCTCACCAGGAGCTGTCCCAGGCACTCCGAGAAACACTTGAGACCCTACAAAATAGCATCCAGAGCCTTCCTCTGCTCAGCCCCAGGTTCTGCTCTGACAGGAATGAACGAGAGGTGAGGGGAGGTGGTCTTCCATGCTCCATGTCCCCTAAGCCTACGCTTGTCTCCAAACCCTGAATGTCTCTCTTTGTGCCCTTTCAGAATGTCTCTGCATTTATGGAACATGTGATAACAGGATTGACGGTGATGGAGCCTGCCTCGCTGGCACATGCAGAGACGGCTCCACTGGGAGATTCTGCCACAAGCAGACCTCAGCCTGTGGGCCCTATGTGCAGTTCTGTCACATCCATGCCACTTGTGAATACAGCAATGGGACAGCGAGGTAGGTCTGTGGGTTGGAGGAGGGGCACCGCCCTTAATGGCCCATAGCCACTGTGTTACCTGCTGACGGACCCAACGCAAATACTAAGGCCTGTTCTCCCCAGCTGCCAGTGTGGTTTTTGTGGAGAGAAAACCTCAGAAGAGCTGGGTTCAAACTGCAGCATTTCTCCTTTGAAACGTCCCAGCTGTGTGACCTCGGGCATGTTACTTAACCTCTCTGACACTCATTTTCCCCATCAATACGATAAGGGTGACGTTGCCTATGTAGCAGGGCAATTGTGGACACTAGAAAAACCGAAGGTAAAAGCACCCAGCACCAGGGCTACCACGTCATAGGTGTTCAATGGAAACTGCAAGTATCATCACTCGTGAAGGAAGTGAAGTTTTGTCCACCGACTTTCCAACCCTTTAAAAACACCTTACTTCCTAAGGCCGTTATGAATTACTCCCCTGCTAGAGGTACCTTACAGGAAATTGGGACCGTCACTGGGTCATTATTTGTTTCCTTAGTACCATCTAACACATTCAGAACGCTTGAAGAGAGATTTCCTCTGCAGGCATATCTGGTTCAAAGTCAGTAACCACTCAAAAAATATCCTGGAAAATGCAAAGAAAGTCTGGAATTCTTGGCCTTATTTTTACGGCACCCTTCATTTGTAATTACATAATTATTTGCTTACCTATTTATGGTCTGTCTCCCCTACTATGGCATGGGCCAGAGACTACCTTCTCTCTTCCTAAGGAGTTAGGATCTACATCGGAGTATAAGGCAAAGCCCATAAGTAATTGTCCTTAAAACCTCTTAAATCACCCACAAAGGACTATCGATGTGGGTCTGTAGATACTACATAAGCTTAGACAAGTCAAACAGGGTCAAAACAAGTCAACCTATGTCTTCATTTGGGCACCAGATAAAGTATTTAGTTCCTTGATACATGAAAAAAAAATTTTTAACTTTTCTGACACATACAATTTGCAGTAGTGACATAAGAGTGTGATGGGGCACAAGGTGTCCCATTACCTATCATAGGGCACTCAGTAAATATTGGTTGAACCAACAGCCCCCAAGTAATTGTGAAAGTATCACAGTAGAACATTTTGAGAGGAGTGTGTGAGAGGGTAAGGGGTCAGGAAACTATGTCAGTGCAGGGGATGAGGCACCCAAGAATATTGTGTTTGGATGGACACACACACACACACACACACACACACACACACAACCTGAGGGGCTAGAAAAGGGAGAAACAGGAGGTCTCACCTGATCATCATTTTCCATATTTTAAGAACTGTCTCATAGAAGAGAGGGTAGAATTGTTCTCTGATGAACCAGAGATAATAACTAGAGTTATGAGCAGAAAAGCTGCCAGCTGTTGAGCCTTATAAGGTGCAGCTGTGTACAAGCGCCCGCCTAAATGCTCCACGTGCTTTAGCTCATTTCATCTTCCCCATGGCCTTCTGAGGGAGGTGGTGTGGTTAGACCTATTTTCCAGATGAGGAAACAAAGTCTCCCAGAGGTTAAGGGATCGGCCCAGGGTCTCACGACTGCTGCGAGGTGAGGCTGGATTCCCACCTATGTCTGTCAGACTGCAGACCTCAGAAATGCCCGTGGGCACTTTGGTACACTGAGTCCCCCAAGTAGGGCAAGCTGTCAAGCCGCTTAGCCATGAACTGGCTCACCCCTGGCCAGCTGGCCCTCTTCTGGGTGGTTGGAGCTTATAGTTGGGGGCTGATTTTGTGCACTCCTCTTCCTGGCAGCTGTGTTTGCAAAGCTGGATATGAAGGGGACGGAAGCCTCTGCTCGGAGTCAGACCCTTGCTCGGGATTAACCCCTGGGGGCTGCAGCCGCAACGTGAGTGTGGTCTTCATTTTCTCTCACACAC